>NC_056748.1:659693963-659811463 GCF_019279795.1 Protopterus annectens
TAAGCAAACAATTTAGCTCTATAATACAGAATAATACAGAAAAATATACTCAGCTCTATATATTTGCAGATAGTTCTGTAAGGCTGTCTCTCAAACTAAGGTTCCAGTTTGAATGCAGATTGTTAATTAACAGGACACACAACACTAGCTCAATTATATCAGCTGAAGACAAGGCAGGAAATGAGGGGGGGGGGAAACAGTTTCAACACAGATGTGAGGAATGTGCAAATTATAAAGCCAAAAAATATATACTGTTCTCTATATATTTGCAGAGCAGTAAGACAACAGATATCTAAGCAAACAATTTAGCTCTATAATACAGAATAATACAGAAAAATATACTCAGCTCTATATATTTGCAGATAGTTCTGTAAGGCTGTCTCTCAAACTAAGGTTCCAGTTTGAATGCAGATTGTTAATTAACAGGACACACAACACTAGCTCAATTATATCAGCTGAAGACAAGGCAGGAAATGAAGGGGGGGGGGGAAAAACAGTTTCAACACAGATGTGAGGAATGTGCAAATTATAAAGCCAAAAATATATACTGTTCTCTATATATTTGCAGAGCAGTAAGACAACAGATATCTAAGCAAACAATTTAGCTCTATAATACAGAATAATACAGAAAAATATACTCAGCTCTATATATTTGCAGATAGTTCTGTAAGGCTGTCTCTCAAACTAAGGTTCCAGTTTGAATGCAGATTGTTAATTAACAGGACACACAACACTAGCTCAAGTATATCAGCTGAAGACAAGGCAGGAAATGAGGGGGGTGGGGAAAACAGTTTCAACACGGATGTGAGGAATGTGCAAATTATAAAGCCAAAAATATATACTGTTCTCTATATATTTGCAGAGCAGTAAGACAACAGATATCTAAGCAAACAATTTAGCTCTATAATACAGAATAATACAGAAAAATATACTCAGCTCTATATATTTGCAGATAGTTCTGTAAGGCTGTCTCTCAAACTAAGGTTCCAGTTTGAATGCAGATTGTTAATTAACAGGACACACAACACTAGCTCAATTATATCAGCTGAAGACAAGGCAGGAAATGTGGGGGTGGGGAAAACAGTTTCAACACAGATGTGAGGAATGTGCAAATTATAAAGCCAAAAATATATACTGTTCTCTATATATTTGCAGAGCAGTAAGACAACAGATATCTAAGCAAACAATTTAGCTCTATAATACAGAATAATACAGAAAAATATACTCAGCTCTATATATTTGCAGATAGTTCTGTAAGGCTGTCTCTCAAACTAAGGTTCCAGTTTGAATGCAGATTGTTAATTAACAGGACACACAACACTAGCTCAATTATATCAGCTGAAGACAAGGCAGGAAATGAGGGGGGTGGGGAAAAACAGTTTCAACACAGATGTGAGGAATGTGCAAATTATAAAGCCAAAAATATATACTGTTCTCTATATATTTGCAGAGCAGTAAGACAACAGATATCTAAGCAAACAATTTAGCTCTATAATACAGAATAATACAGAAAAATATACTCAGCTCTATATATTTGCAGATAGTTCTGTAAGGCTGTCTCTCAAACTAAGGTTCCAGTTTGAATGCAGATTGTTATTTAACAGGACACACAACACTAGCTCAATTATATCAGCTGAAGACAAGGCAGGAAATGAGGGGGGTGGGAAAAAACAGTTTCAACACAGATGTGAGGAATGTGCAAATTATAAAGCCAAAAATATATACTGTTCTCTATATATTTGCAGAGCAGTAAGACAACAGATATCTAAGCAAACAATTTAGCTCTATAATACAGAATAATACAGAAAAATATACTCAGCTCTATATATTTGCAGATAGTTCTGTAAGGCTGTCTCTCAAACTAAGGTTCCAGTTTGAATGCAGATTGTTAATTAACAGGACACACAACACTAGCTCAATTATATCAGCTGAAGACAAGGCAGGAAATGAGGGGGTGGGGAAAAACAGTTTCAACACAGATGTGAGGAATGTGCAAATTATAAAGCCAAAAAATATATACTGTTCTCTATATATTTGCAGAGCAGTAAGACAACAGATATCTAAGCAAACAATTTAGCTCTATAATACAGAATAATACAGACAAATATACTCAGCTCTATATATTTGCAGATAGTTCTGTAAGGCTGTCTCTCAAACTAAGGTTCCAGTTTGAATGCAGATTGTTAATTAACAGGACACACAACACTAGCTCAATTATATCAGCTGAAGACAAGGTAGGAAATGAGGGGGGTGAGAAAAACAGTTTCAGCACATATGTGAGGAAAGTGCAAATTAAAAAGCCAAAAAATATATACTGTTCTCTATATATTTGCAGAGCAGTAAGACAACAGATATCTAAGCAAACAATTTAGCTCTATAATACAGAATAATACAGAAAAATATACTCAGCTCTATATATTTGCAGATAGTTCTGTAAGGCTGTCTCTCAAACTAAGGTTCCAGTTTGAATGCAGATTGTTAATTAACAGGACACACAACACTAGCTCAATTATATCAGCTGAAGACAAGGCAGGAAATGAGGGGGTGGGGAAAAACAGTTTCAACACAGATGTGAGGAATGTGCAAATTATAAAGCCAAAAATATATACTGTTCTCTATATATTTGCAGAGCAGTAAGACAACAGATATCTAAGCAAACAATTTAGCTCTATAATACAGAATAATACAGACAAATATACTCAGCTCTATATATTTGCAGATAGTTTTGTAAGGCTGTCTCTCAAACTAAGGTTCCAGTTTGAATCCAGATTATTAATTAACAGGACACACAACACTAGCTCAATTATATCAGCTGAAGACAAGGTAGGAAATGAGGGGGGTGAGAAAAACAGTTTCAACACAGATGTGAGGAAAGTGCAAATTATAACGCCAAACAATATATACTGTTCTCTATATATTTGAAGAGCAGTAAGACAACAGATATCTAAGCAAACAATTTAGCTCTATAATACAGAATAATACAGAAAAATATACTCAGCTCTATATATTTGCAGATAGTTCTGTAAGGCTGTCTCTCAAACTAAGGTTCCAGTTTGAATGCAGATTGTTAATTAACAGGACACACAACACTAGCTCAATTATATCAGCTGAAGACAAGGCAGGAAATGAGGGGGTGGGAAAAACAGTTTCAACACAGATGTGAGGAATGTGCAAATTATAAAGCCAAAAAATATATACTGTTCTCTATATATTTGCAGAGCAGTAAGACAACAGATATCTAAGCAAACAATTTAGCTCTATAATACAGAATAATACAGACAAATATACTCAGCTCTATATATTTGCAGATAGTTTTGTAAGGCTGTCTCTCAAACTAAGGTTCCAGTTTGAATGCAGATTGTTAATTAACAGGACACACAACACTAGCTCAATTATATCAGCTGAAGACAAGGTAGGAAATGAGGGGGGTGAGAAAAACAGTTTCAACACAGATGTGAGGAAAGTGCAAATTATAACGCCAAACAATATATACTGTTCTCTATATATTTGAAGAGCAGTAAGACAACAGATATCTAAGCAAACAATTTAGCTCTATAATACAGAATAATACAGAAAAATATACTCAGCTCTATATATTTGCAGATAGTTCTGTAAGGCTGTCTCTCAAACTAAGGTTCCAGTTTGAATGCAGATTGTTAATTAACAGGACACACAACACTAGCTCAATTATATCAGCTGAAGACAAGGCAGGAAATGAGGGGGTGGGGAAAAACAGTTTCAACACAGATGTGAGGAATGTGCAAATTATAAAGCCAAAAAATATATACTGTTCTCTATATATTTGCAGAGCAGTAAGACAACAGATATCTAAGCAAACAATTTAGCTCTATAATACAGAATAATACAGAAAAATATACTCAGCTCTATATATTTGCAGATAGTTCTGTAAGGCTGTCTCTCAAACTAAGGTTCCAGTTTGAATGCAGATTGTTAATTAACAGGACACACAACACTAGCTCAATTATATCAGCTGAAGACAAGGCAGGAAATGAGGGGGGTGAGAAAAACAGTTTCAACACAGATGTGAGGAATGTGCAAATTATAAAGCCAAAAAATATATACTGTTCTCTATATATTTGCAGAGCAGTAAGACAACAGATATCTAAGCAAACAATTTAGCTCTATAATACAGAATAATACAGAAAAATATACTCAGCTCTATATATTTGCAGATAGTTCTGTAAGGCTGTCTCTCAAACTAAGGTTCCAGTTTGAATGCAGATTGTTAATTAACAGGACACACAACACTAGCTCAATTATATCAGCTGAAGACAAGGCAGGAAATGAGAGGGGTGGGGAAAAACAGTTTCAACACAGATGTGAGGAATGTGCAAATTATAAAGCCAAAAATATATACTGTTCTCTATATATTTGCAGAGCAGTAAGACAACAGATATCTAAGCAAACAATTTAGCTCTATAATACAGAATAATACAGAAAAATATACTCAGCTCTATATATTTGCAGATAGTTCTGTAAGGCTGTCTCTCAAACTAAGGTTCCAGTTTGAATGCAGATTGTTAATTAACAGGACACACAACACTAGCTCAATTATATCAGCTGAAGACAAGGCAGGAAATGAGAGGGTGTGGGGAAAAACAGTTTCAACACAGATGTGAGGAATGTGCAAATTATAAAGCCAAAAATATATACTGTTCTCTATATATTTGCAGAGCAGTAAGACAACAGATATCTAAGCAAACAATTTAGCTCTATAATACAGAATAATACAGAAAAATATACTCAGCTCTATATATTTGCAGATAGTTCTGTAAGGCTGTCTCTCAAACTAAGGTTCCAGTTTGAATGCAGATTGTTAATTAACAGGACACACAACACTAGCTCAATTATATCAGCTGAAGACAAGGCAGGAAATGAGGGGATGGGGAAAAACAGTTTCAACAATGATGTGAGAAATGTGCAAATTATAAAGCCAAAAATATATACTGTTCTCTATATATTTGCAGAGCAGTAAGACAACAGATATCTAAGCAAACAATTTAGCTCTATAATACAGAATAATACAGAAAAATATACTCAGCTCTATATATTTGCAGATAGTTCTGTAAGGCTGTCTCTCAAACTAAGGTTCCAGTTTGAATGCAGATTGTTAATTAACAGGACACACAACACTAGCTCAATTATATCAGCTGAAGACAAGGCAGGAAATGAGGGGGTGGGGAAAAACAGTTTCAACACAGATGTGAGGAATGTGCAAATTATAAAGCCAAAAAATATATACTGTTCTCTATATATTTGCAGAGCAGTAAGACAACAGATATCTAAGCAAACAATTTAGCTCTATAATACAGAATAATACAGAAAAATATACTCAGCTCTATATATTTGCAGATAGTTCTGTAAGGCTGTCTCTCAAACTAAGGTTCCAGTTTGAATGCAGATTGTTAATTAACAGGACACACAACACTAGCTCAATTATATCAGCTGAAGACAAGGCAGGAAATGAGGGGGGTGGGGAAAAACAGTTTCAACACAGATGTGAGGAATGTGCAAATTATAAAGCCAAAAATATATACTGTTCTCTATATATTTGCAGAGCAGTAAGACAACAGATATCTAAGCAAACAATTTAGCTCTATAATACAGAATAATACAGAAAAATATACTCAGCTCTATATATTTGCAGATAGTTCTGTAAGGCTGTCTCTCAAACTAAGGTTCCAGTTTGAATGCAGATTGTTAATTAACAGGACACACAACACTAGCTCAATTATATCAGCTGAAGACAAGGCAGGAAATGAGGGGGTGGGGAAAAACAGTTTCAACACAGATGTGAGGAATGTGCAAATTATAAAGCCAAAAATATATACTGTTCTCTATATATTTGCAGAGCAGTAAGACAACAGATATCTAAGCAAACAATTTAGCTCTATAATACAGAATAATACAGAAAAATATACTCAGCTCTATATATTTGCAGATAGTTCTGTAAGGCTGTCTCTCAAACTAAGGTTCCAGTTTGAATGCAGATTGTTAATTAACAGGACACACAACACTAGCTCAATTATATCAGCTGAAGACAAGGCAGGAAATGAGGGGGGTGGGGAAAAACAGTTTCAACACAGATGTGAGGAATGTGCAAATTATAAAGCCAAAAATATATACTGTTCTCTATATATTTGCAGAGCAGTAAGACAACAGATATCTAAGCAAACAATTTAGCTCTATAATACAGAATAATACAGAAAAATATACTCAGCTCTATATATTTGCAGATAGTTCTGTAAGGCTGTCTCTCAAACTAAGGTTCCAGTTTGAATGCAGATTGTTAATTAACAGGACACACAACACTAGCTCAATTATATCAGCTGAAGACAAGGCAGGAAATGAGGGGGTGGGGAAAAACAGTTTCAACACAGATGTGAGGAATGTGCAAATTATAAAGCCAAAAATATATACTGTTCTCTATATATTTGCAGAGCAGTAAGACAACAGATATCTAAGCAAACAATTTAGCTCTATAATACAGAATAATACAGAAAAATATACTCAGCTCTATATATTTGCAGATAGTTCTGTAAGGCTGTCTCTCAAACTAAGGTTCCAGTTTGAATGCAGATTGTTAATTAACAGGACACACAACACTAGCTCAATTATATCAGCTGAAGACAAGGCAGGAAATGAGGGGGGGGGGGGAAAAACAGTTTCAACACAGATGTGAGGAATGTGCAAATTATAAAGCCAAAAAATATATACTGTTCTCTATATATTTGCAGAGCAGTAAGACAACAGATATCTAAGCAAACAATTTAGCTCTATAATACAGAATAATACAGAAAAATATACTCAGCTCTATATATTTGCAGATAGTTCTGTAAGGCTGTCTCTCAAACTAAGGTTCCAGTTTGAATGCAGATTGTTAATTAACAGGACACACAACACTAGCTCAATTATATCAGCTGAAGACAAGGCAGGAAATGAGGGGGTGGGGAAAAACAGTTTCAACACAGATGTGAGGAATGTGCAAATTATAAAGCCAAAAATATATACTGTTCTCTATATATTTGCAGAGCAGTAAGACAACAGATATCTAAGCAAACAATTTAGCTCTATAATACAGAATAATACAGAAAAATATACTCAGCTCTATATATTTGCAGATAGTTCTGTAAGGCTGTCTCTCAAACTAAGGTTCCAGTTTGAATGCAGATTGTTAATTAACAGGACACACAACACTAGCTCAATTATATCAGCTGAAGACAAGGCAGGAAATGAGGGGGTGGGGAAAAACAGTTTCAACACAGATGTGAGGAATGTGCAAATTATAAAGCCAAAAATATATACTGTTCTCTATATATTTGCAGAGCAGTAAGACAACAGATATCTAAGCAAACAATTTAGCTCTATAATACAGAATAATACAGAAAAATATACTCAGCTCTATATATTTGCAGATAGTTCTGTAAGGCTGTCTCTCAAACTAAGGTTCCAGTTTGAATGCAGATTGTTAATTAACAGGACACACAACACTAGCTCAATTATATCAGCTGAAGACAAGGCAGGAAATGAGGGGTGTGGGGAAAACAGTTTCAACACAGATGTGAGGAATGTGCAAATTATAAAGCCAAAAATATATACTGTTCTCTATATATTTGCAGAGCAGTAAGACAACAGATATCTAAGCAAACAATTTAGCTCTATAATACAGAATAATACAGAAAAATATACTCAGCTCTATATATTTGCAGATAGTTCTGTAAGGCTGTCTCTCAAACTAAGGTTCCAGTTTGAATGCAGATTGTTAATTAACAGGACACACAACACTAGCTCAATTATATCAGCTGAAGACAAGGCAGGAAATGAGGGGGTGGGGAAAAACAGTTTCAACACAGATGTGAGGAATGTGCAAATTATAAAGCCAAAAATATATACTGTTCTCTATATATTTGCAGAGCAGTAAGACAACAGATATCTAAGCAAACAATTTAGCTCTATAATACAGAATAATACAGAAAAATATACTCAGCTCTATATATTTGCAGATAGTTCTGTAAGGCTGTCTCTCAAACTAAGGTTCCAGTTTGAATGCAGATTGTTAATTAACAGGACACAAAACACTAGCTCAATTATATCAGCTGAAGACAAGGCAGGAAATGAGAGGGGTGGGGAAAAACAGTTTCAACACAGATGTGAGGAATGTGCAAATTATAAAGCCAAAAATATATACTGTTCTCTATATATTTGCAGAGCAGTAAGACAACAGATATCTAAGCAAACAATTTAGCTCTATAATACAGAATAATACAGAAAAATATACTCAGCTCTATATATTTGCAGATAGTTCTGTAAGGCTGTCTCTCAAACTAAGGTTCCAGTTTGAATGCAGATTGTTAATTAACAGGACACACAACACTAGCTCAATTATATCAGCTGAAGACAAGGCAGGAAATGAGGGGTGTGGGGAAAACAGTTTCAACACAGATGTGAGGAATGTGCAAATTATAAAGCCAAAAATATATACTGTTCTCTATATATTTGCAGAGCAGTAAGACAACAGATATCTAAGCAAACAATTTAGCTCTATAATACAGAATAATACAGAAAAATATACTCAGCTCTATATATTTGCAGATAGTTCTGTAAGGCTGTCTCTCAAACTAAGGTTCCAGTTTGAATGCAGATTGTTAATTAACAGGACACACAACACTAGCTCAATTATATCAGCTGAAGACAAGGCAGGAAATGAGGGGGTGGGGAAAAACAGTTTCAACACAGATGTGAGGAATGTGCAAATTATAAAGCCAAAAAATATATACTGATCTCTATATATTTGCAGAGCAGTAAGACAACAGATATCTAAGCAAACAATTTAGCTCTATAATACAGAATAATACAGAAAAATATACTCAGCTCTATATATTTGCAGATAGTTCTGTAAGGCTGTCTCTCAAACTAAGGTTCCAGTTTGAATGCAGATTGTTAATTAACAGGACACACAACACTAGCTCAATTATATCAGCTGAAGACAAGGCAGGAAATGAGGGGGTGGGGAAAAACAGTTTCAACACAGATGTGAGGAATGTGCAAATTATAAAGCCAAAAATATATACTGATCTCTATATATTTGCAGAGCAGTAAGACAACAGATATCTAAGCAAACAATTTAGCTCTATAATACAGAATAATACAGAAAAATATACTCAGCTCTATATATTTGCAGATAGTTCTGTAAGGCTGTCTCTCAAACTAAGGTTTCAGTTTGAATGCAGATTGTTAATTAACAGGACACACAACACTAGCTCAATTATATCAGCTGAAGACAAGGCAGGAAATGAGGGGGATGGGGAAAAACAGTTTCAACACAGATGTGAGGAATGTGCAAATTATAAAGCCAAAAAATATATACTGCTCTCTATATATTTGCAGAGCAGTAAGACAACAGATATCTAAGCAAACCATTTAGCTCTATAATACAGAATAATACAGAAAAATATACTCAGCTTTATATCTTTGCAGATAGTTCTGTAAGGCTGTCTCTCATGTAATCATACATTTCTAAATCAACAGGGAAATATATACACCTCCTGCATATCTTAATTTCTCTAGTGAAAGATATACTTTTTAGAATATGTAAGCTGAAACACATTCTATACATTAGCTATCTTTTTCAATTATTCAATTATCTTTTCCTACAACTTAATATTTATCTTTTTTTTAGAAATTTCAATCTCATAAATCTCCAAATCCTTTGCATTTCTTTTTATTTAATTGTAAACCAACTTGTTCAAAGGATAACCATTTGAAATGCTGACACTTGTTTATTGCAAATCCTTGAATGTTAAGACTAAATGACCAAAAATGTGGACTTTCGTATCTTAAGCCCAAGATTGATATTTCTCAGAACATTTTCTTTTCTTTGTGGTATGATAATCTTGGAGTTTATATAAGTTCATAAGGGAATAATGGCTTAACCCCACACACACACACATTTTAGTGGGTGCAGACTGGTCTGCAATAAACAAGTTTAGACGAGAAAAAAAAATAGTGTTTGACATTTGCACTTCCACTGGGTTTTGATTTTTTTGTGGGACAGTTGGAATCTCAGCATTTTAATGGAGACACTCCATTTCCATTCTGCCTCTTTTAACCATACTGTATTCTTCACAACTATTACTAAATCGTTTGCATATACTTTAAAAGTAATGCTTTTAGAGCTATCCTAATCTCCTATCCTACTTCGCCTGTTCAGTCTTACACCATTGAATAATTGCATTCATAACCAATGCAAACATGACCCAGCACAATGAAGAGTCCTGCTTATCACCCTTTTTTATGGTCAGTTCTTGACCAACTAACCTATTTACCATAACTCTGATATGTGTATCCTCATAAATAGACATTAACAATCATAACTCTGATAGATGTATCCTCCAAATAGACATTAACACCTTTATTAATCCTCCACCCATGCAATATCCTCTCACTATTTCCCACATATTCTCAAAGTTTATTCTATTATAAGCATTTTCAACATCACAAATAACTGTGCATACAGCTTTCTCTCTTTTTATGCAATCCACAAATTTATTTAACTATTATTACTACATCCTTAACTTGTTTTCCTTCAAGTCCATAAATCCCATCATCTGAGACATATCTTGCTTACTCACTCTCTTCTGTATAATTTTCATAAAGATTTTGTAATTTGTACTGTTAACATTGAAGGTCTCCAATTCCAAATATTTTCCTTCCATCCTTTTTTTATTTATAAAGTCAATTATTTCTTAACATACCCTTTTACTTCTTACTCCATATTCCAACTAATTGCAAAAATCCTTCTTTTCTTCACTCATTTTCTTATTAAAAAACTGTATGCAGAAGGCAATTGTGTGTGGCAAGCAGCCATGTGCAGAGTATGTGCAAATCTTGTGAAGAGTATTTGCACTTTATGTGCAGAGGATATGCAATTCGTGTGCAGAGTATGTGCACTTAATCTGCAATTCATGAGCAGATGATGTGCAGTTTACATGCAGTGTATGCTAGAGTGGCAGAGACCAAGTAGTATAGCTGCTGAAATTATATACTAATGGCAGAATAATGATATGGTGGTGAACAACAATATTTAAGTGAGTGGCTCAAGCTATTTAAATGAGGGAAAACAAGAGGTTAGAAAACCGTAATGAACATGACATAATGCAAGATTCACCAGTATGAATGACCATAGCAAAACTTCAGTGTGCATGCAGGGGTTTAGTGTAAATATGTTAAGGGTTACTGCAAACCTAGTCAATGTGTATGTGAAACAGACTGTTATTGCCACTACTAGCAATGATGGTGCATTCTTTCACATTCAAAGGTGCCAAGTCATCAAACTGTGCCTTACCTTGTGGGCAGGGGAGATCATATAAGAGCTGGTAGATACTTCAGGCTTAACTGAAGGCTTGTAGGAATCAATGATTACATATTCCAGTGGATACTAAGGTATGTGTGGCTTTACATATACTAGTTACAGGGACTTTTCAGTTACCAACAACGGACATGGGAGGGGGGGTGATATCTCAGACATCTGCCTTGATGTTCATAGTTTCATAGGCACCTACTAGGCTAGCTGGCCTTGTTGGCAATTTTAAGCCTAGCCAATTTCCCCAAGGAAAGAATACTCTATAAATGTCTCAGTGTCATGTTGCAGCATGTGGAGAGCATATGTGATTCCCATGTATCACAAAGGAGAGAACCAACCCCATACACGATTGCTATGATATAGCCTACTTTACAAATGTGCTAAGGGGTCATAGACTGTACCCACACTGGAATAAAGGCCCTACCTGGTGAGCAGGTAAAAAGGTATGTGAATTGTAATAAGTATCACTCCCATCAACTGCAAGGTAGTCAGTAATGTACAGAGTGTTATCTAAAATGTGGCTGCATTTCAAGCAGGCAGTTGGGGGGGCTGACATTCCCCAAGGGTATCTCACTGGCAATGTTGCATATGCCCTGGATCCCTTGCTGATGACACATCTCAAATCACCAGAATGCGACAGACAATGGATGCAATTGTGACATCACAAACATAGGTCATAGTGGAGCATGGGTATGGGCTGCTGATGGCACATTTTCACTGCCTGGATGTATCTAGTGGTGCTCTGTGGTATGGCCCTTGCACCTGTGCTAAAATCTCAGTATGTCCAGTGTTGCACAACATAATAATGAGGAAACAGTTGCAGTAGGGAGGCTGTATGCAGGAGGAGACCTCCCAGTGCAGTGAGCAGTGGAGGCTGAGCCAGAAGGGGAGTCAGTGGAGGAGCCAGCAGCAGGGGATGTACATATTAGATGGAGGCAAGTGCAGTATGATGTGGAACAAGCAAAAAGGCAGCAGATTGCACATAGCTTTGTTCTTTAGTAAACTATATAATCTACAGTAATATGTGATACATGGATGCCTATTACTGAGATGTGCTTATCCATGCATAGAATGGACGTGCAGTTACCGAGATGTGCTTATCCATGCATAGAATGGACGTGCAGTACATCAACAGAGGCAAGCCAAGTAACAAAGCTTAAAGGGCAGGACACTGTTATTATCATTTGCATATGTAGGGGATGGAGCATGAGTGTGTAATGCCTTCCACAGGAAATGTGTGAGTGCTGTACCAACTGAAAATTACAGATTTCAGAATGTGTCAGAGATGGTTCCAGAGAGGATTGCTGCAAAATGTTGTAGTGTTTGGCATGAGAGAGTGTGTGTGTGTGTGTGTGTGTGTGTGTGTGTGTGTGTGTGTGTGTGTGTGTGTGTGTGTGTGTATATATATGTGTGTGTGTGTGTGTGTGTGTGTGTGTGTGTGTGTGTGTGTGTGTGTGTGTGTGTGTGTGTGTGTGCGTGTGTGTGTGTGTGTGTGTGCACGCACGAGTGTGTGTTTGGTACTGGAGGCTGTAGTGGTGTGTGTATTTGTTTGGATATGCTGGGACATAGCCTCAGCAGTAGTTGCAGCACTGCAGTATGTGGGCATCTTGTGCCTCTATCCATGGGATAGGCCTTTTCCAGAAGTGTCACAGGTAATAACATGTTCTTGGTCAGAAACAGATGTGCTGCATGTCCATGTGTGACATATAGCATCAAACAAAGCATCTGCATGAATACCATAACTTCAGGGATGCACTCTCCTGTCCACATGCATCTCCTCACTTGATGTTGCTATGACAGTGGCAGTGCTGCAAGACCATGGCCTTGCCCTTCTCCATTTACAATGGCTAAATTTGATAGAAGAAAAGGTGGAGCAGATCTGAGAACTATACCTGCCACATGGAAGACCTTCCATGCACCAGTAGGTGATCAATATGTTTGAAAATGTCACACACACTGGACATATACTCCTGTAATTCATTACACACAAACTGCAGTACCAGCATCATCTCTGGAAAGGTTAATTTATTGCCTGTGCCTTCACAATTGCTGTGCACATATGCTGTGTTGCACCCATTGAAACAGCTGGCTTTTAGAAGGGTGGCAACTGTTCCACTTACATGCATCAGTAGACAAACCTACTTGATTATTCCCATACCCTATGGAACCTGTGGCAGACACTGATGGCTAGGCTATGGGAGTATGATACTCTACACTGACAGTGTGTGCCCACACCAACCTGTCCTTCATGTGTGGTGTGTGTGTGTGTGTGTGTGTGTGTGTGTGTGTGTGTGTGTGTGTGTGTGTGTGTGTGTGTGTGTATGTGTGTGCGCGTGCGCGCGCACATGTGTCTTGGGTGGTGCCCACAGGTACAGTGGCTGTGCCCCTGGTCTGGGTAGGGCATCTTGTCTGCAACAATTCCTGGGCCTGACACACTCTGTACTCCCTGATTGTGCCAGCTGTTTACTGCCATCATTGTCTGAGTTGGGCCTTCTCTCCAGTATTAGGAGGTGGAAGTTCCATGGTAGGGGAGCCTGATAGAGCATCACCTGTAAAGAATGCAAAGTATAAGACACAGTTAAGTATAATCCACTGCCTTTACATTCAGTGCACAATTAACAGGCACAGAGAATGGTGTCAATAATGGGTAATATAACTTTATTTTGAACAGGTGCCCTTGTAGCTTGTATTCTGAAGTAGCTAATGTGCAGGACGCACAGAACATCAGTGTCATGTTGTGTAATAAGCAACTCAGTCTAAATCATCACAACTGGGGCATCTCCGATTGATACTCTAAAAAGAAGCTGCAACTCATCCCCAAGATCTAGTACTTGACAGCAATAACAAGATGAGTCTGATTCCCTGTTGAGAGATGCCAGAAACTCCTCTGTCGATAGTGGTTTAACGGGATCTCCTGCTGCTCTACCTTTCCATGGAATCAGAGAGCATAATTTTCTGCATCACAAATAATAAAAGTGGCATTATGTCTGACCTGCTCATAGTTGTGGTCCTGGCCACCAATGACATTGATATCTGTGAGAATATCCTGTCAAACACAGAATCATGAGAGGGCCAGTCAGCACTCTTTTACCCAAGCAGCTTTCCGCCAATGAGATATCAAGACTTCATTCTTGACATTGGAGAATTTGCTCTTTCTTGCTTTTTCTTTGCCAGGCATATTGTTGTGTGGATCAAGAATACAACCATGTGAGTATGTCACTAAGGACTGCTTGTCAAAGTGTACTAGCTACAGTGTACCACTCATCTTGTACAGTTGATTGGGAATGATGATATGTAGACTACATCCTTACACTGCTACCTGGCACAGGAACATCCACCTCCCACACACACAAACATAACCCACACACTTACATCCAGCCATAAGCTTACAGTGGAGTATACACTGTACAACATGCCCTTTTCTGTTTGTAAACTCCAGTGTTATACCCACTGTGAGACAATCTTACACAGTCACCACTACCTACAGACAAAATGAGGACATCAGCTGTAGCTGTAGTAATATACTGTTTGCCAGCAGCAACCTGACCTGACAAGGATGGTATGTAAAATTATACAAGTACAGCTGACGTCCATTGTATGTTTCCATGAATGGGAACCTACAGTAGAACTGGTATGTAAAATTATACAAGTACAGCTGACTTCCGTTGCATGTGTCCATGAATGTGAACCTACAGTAGAACTGGTATGTAAAATTATACAAGTACAGCTGACTTCCGTTGTGTGTGTCCATGAATGTGAACCTACAATAGAACTGGTATACGAGTACAGCTGATGTCCGTTGTATGTGTCCATGAAATTGAACCTACAGTAGAACTGGTATGTAAAATTATACAAGTACAGCTGACGTCTGTTGTATGTGTCCATGAATGTGAATCTACAGTAGAACTGTAAGCCTAGAAGCAAGGTTACAACACACATTAAGTGCACTGACACATGAAGGCAAATATGCATAAACATTTTCAGCATGACTGTTTAATATTAGTTTATATGGTGGGCAACACTACTCAGTTACATTGGCAAGTTACTTACTGCTATAGACAGGTCTGAGTGTCCCAGTACAACACAAAGCAGGGTTAGACTTGTACCTTTAAATGCTGCATTTCAGAATTGCTCTTCGGTGTACCTCCCATTAACTTTCATATTTCTTGAGTAAAAGCTCTCTGTAATTCCATCAAAACCTTTAATTTTGTTAACACGTTTAACATTCACTATTAATTTGCCTACAAACATTGTTACCACAAAGAATACTTTATTTAACTACTTCAACCATAGAAGTATTAGGACAATGATGCACTTGCTTTCAGCAGTTAGTATGCTTACTGTCCTTGCAGTTAATTAGCTGTTGATCCTTTAGCAGACAGTGATCTACATCCTCTTCTACAGTGTGATCAGCTTTTCTGCAGATGCTAAGATTTATATCATGTACATTAGCCCCTGTGAGCATGATGATTATGCATATGATGGTTCAACTCATGAATGTCCCTGAATCACTCATTATATGCTTTGAACCTAGAGGCAGAATCTCACATATGGATTTGCACAGTGCTGTGCACACACCTGAGCACCTTTGAGGCACACTGAGTATCCATGTGCGTCTTCATTTCCAAAGAAGGTTTCCTGCAATTCCCTGTTTAAGCATGCTAGGAACTATGTTGTCAAAGAGCACAGCCTCTGTACCAGCAAAACTACAGGATAGGAAGTGCAACTTTGGCTGCCATATTGCATACAGAAAGTGAAACTTTGGCTGCCATATTACATACCTTCCCTTCTCTTTTTCACATAATCAAAATGGCATGGTCAGTTTTGAACACTGTCACAGATCATGCTGCTAAACTGGTCTACAGTGTGTGTGTGTCAAATCTTAAACAGGAAGTGGGCATGATCATTAGATGCTTGCCATGATTTTCTTGCATGAGACCTAGAATATGGCCATGGCTTCTAATGGCACTGGTTAATGCAAATCACCTTGGTGGTGCGCAAAGGAGAGCAAAATCTTGCTGTACTTGCTTCTGAGAGACCAGAGGAGCCATTTGCTGGGGAACTATTATTAAGGTTCACCAGGACAGTTACTGATGCCACTGGCATTCCCCAAACTGGCAAGAAGTGCAGGTGCCACTACAGTGACTTGTGTAGGTGCATTCAGAACTTCTTAGCCAATGGGAAGAAGAGGTCAGAGTGAGAGCACCTGAGATGTGCAGTAAGTATGCTGCACTTTTTTTTTTTTTGGCCTATCCTACCAGTGTGAACTGTACCGTAACTATATGCCTCTATTTTTTGACAGCCCAGAAAGCTATAGTGGAGAATTTCCTGCATTTCTTGAGGAGTTTTTTTCCATGTTTTCAGGCATAAAGGTGACTACATCTGATTTTTACAATACACAGAGGTACAGTTATCCCTTCTTCAGTATTACTCTTGGAATATGTCATCCTTACAGGAAAAACAGACATATTAGGCAGCTTAAATGTACCTGAAATGTTTTCAGCTGTTTGTCACTGTTGAGAGCCTGTCAGCTATTAATGTCAGTTATGCTTCTCTAGTACTCAGTATGTGTGCTTGTTCATTGCTGGGGGTTGGCGTTCGTAGTAGTATCACTAGCTAAACAGGTAGCATATTCTCCTTTGATGGTGGGCGATCAGAAAGGTATGAGTTCCATTCCCACCTCAGGAGCTTTGATTAATTTTTCCATTATGGGCACTGCAGTTTAGCATAAGGGGTTGCTATATTCCTGTGTTTACTGTCCTTTGAATGAGACATTCAAACAAGGCCCAATCTGACTGTGTTGGTAGTTGTTCAAATGGATGTAAAAGAGACCCATGACACATATCGAAAAAAGAAAGGTAAGCTCCGTGATGCTCTGGCCAATTTCCCATAGTCAGTATGAATTCTGCCTTGGGTGTCCACTGAAAAGAGGACACAAGCTTAATGTGCCAGACCCAGTCTGTAAAAGCTAGATACATATATAAATATATAAAAAGTTCAGGGTACCTTATGCAGTACATGAAGCAAGACATGACTGGATATTCCTATGCAGTGACATTCCTGTAGTTAGTCATACTCACAGCACATGACTTCACAGGGCAATCATAGACAGTGCAGTTAGTAAATATTTGGGAATATAAAAGGTTCAGTATACATAGGTACCAGGGATCTGCCTACCTTTCTACATTTGTTGTAATCCACTGTTATGTTTTCTCATAATAATATTGCAGTCCTACTTGACCTACCATATTAGCATAATTGCGTAGTACTGTATATCATTCTATATCTTCATTACTGTTCCCCTTGTTGCCATCCTTTCTTCTATTTTTTTGTTCTGTTTTGTTTGGCCCCAATTATTTTATTTTTTTTATTTTATTTCTCTGTACAGAGAAGGCCTCTGTAGTGCTTGTTGCTATGCTGTGAATGAGGCCAACACCACTAGGGTCACCTGCAGCTGAGCTTGTGAGGGCCCTGCCCTGGATGGGGCCTCACCTGTTGGGAAAGCTATTGTTTCTACTGGTGGCTCTGTCACAGTAAGCGATACGTCACCCAGAGGCAACTTGCAGAGATGTTGGGAAAACTGGTGGATTAGCATCTTGATGTCCACATTGGACACCTGGAAAGGCTTCTTCTGCAGCCTGCAGAGGAGCATCCCTGCCCACTACTGGCAGCTCCAGGGTTGAGGGAGCAATGCAATGTCTGGACTCCCACTCCAACAGACAGGAACAGGGCAGTACTGTGGGTCATACCTACCCTATCCCCTATTCCTATGTTCCCCTTGTCTTTTGTGTCATTGCCTCCCCTGTTTGTAGTCCAGTCCTCCCCGTCATCACTGTCTTCTCTTTGATTTTTTGATGTCTCCAAATCCCCTGTCTTCCCCCTCCCTTTTTTTGCCATCACCTACCCTGTTAAATGTGTCTGTGTTCTATGTTTATGCATTTGCTCCTGCTATCTACTCTGCCCTACCCTAATCTTCTTACAGTCCCTTCTATTCTCCTTACCTCTTTCTCTACCTTACATTCTTGGTATATAGAAAATAGACACCTGTCCCACACAAAATCGCTACTCTACCTTTCCCTCTCTCATCCTTATCTATTCCTTATCTATTTCATTTATGTGTTTCCCTCTGCTTGCTTTTCCGTTTTTCCTATGGTCCTATACTTCCATCTTCATGTTTTAATCTGGTTAAAAAATATATTGAAATGTGTAGTGAGTGTGAGTAAACCTGCTGATTCACATTAATACAGGCCAATAATACCAATGTTGTTAAGTCCATGAAATGTAAAAGTGTGGCTGGATGACACTGACATTCTGAGTGTGATGATACCCAGCCTCACAGCTAATGTCAGATGGTACAGTCAACAATGTTTCATATCCCCATTCGCTAAAGCTGTGGCTACCCTAACATCATTCCGTTACTCCCCTTATGTAACACCTGGATTTTATGGCAGTTAAATTCAAGTAGTGGATTTTATGTTTCTAAATCACTCTATCATACTAATATGACACTCATAAACAGGGTCCCTCATTTTGCTACTTTTGCTCATTACCGTTTCATTATACCACCAGTAGCACACACTACCAGCAATTATTTCGCTCAGCCACTTCCGTTCGAGCTCATTATGTCTATAAATTGAACACACCCTGTGAATGGCCACTTGTCATGCACAACTGCCAAATGCAATGCAGAAAACATTTTTGAAATCCAGCCATTGTCTATCAAATAAATGGCTTTATTTGGATACTAACTTTCCATATTTTTATTTTCCAAGAAAAGATGCGATACATAATAAGTTGCATGCTTATAGAGATCCTGCTGGTCACTAACCTAATGTGAACCTATGAATCCATAATTCCTACTTCTCAAGCAAGCATTTTATAGTGGTCAAAATTGGTATATCAGACTAAAGGCCATGGATGGATGAAAGCAGTTTCTATTTATAAACTTTTTTTTTGTGGCTTCTTGGTTTTGGTATGTTATTGATGAAAAGGTTAACTGAAAATGAACCAAGTGTGAATTTTTTATTTGTCATTTTACATTGCTTAGACTAACCAATTTAGTTGATAGCTCTATATCTGACAGCAGAAATTGATTAATTTATGATAGAACTGGAGGACTTCAATACAGAATTCTTGAATATGTTGTACTTTACATAAAAATATATAGAAAATCCAGATGATTTATTTTTTCCACTCATAAATGAGAGCAACTATTTCTTTTTCAATCTATCTCTGTGCATCAGCTTTTGTTATAACTAGTTTTATAGTTTATGTCCGTTCTTTCCCCTAGAAGGATGGTAGTATCTTTAGTTTCCTTGAAAATACCAGGCCTTTCTTTTTATTTTCTGTTTACACCACCTTACTGAATAAAAACAGAACTGATACATCAGTTTCAGATATCAAAAATCATTCAAATATGTTTAAAGGGTGTCAGTAACAAGTGTATGAATATATTAACCAAGGTTTTACTCTATTATACTACTGGTACATGACAGATATTATCTTTGGGTTCCTTTTTTCCCCACCTCCCCACCAGTATCAGCTGTTTATCAAAATCAGATGAACCTCTGACTGAAGAGATTCAAAGAAATATAGCATAACATGAAAGTTCCATAACTTGTTTAAAACAAGCTTACAGTGGCAGCCGTATCTCTCATCCTCTTAGTGCAACAATTCAAGACAAAGCCAAAAGTAACAGGGGGAGGGGCAAAGACCCTACATCAGGGCAAACTTTACATTTTGCTCTTATAAACCTAGACAGTAGATATAGTTTCAGATTTTGCTTTAACATGCATTTTTCTGGGGGATATGAATTCTGAAACTCAAAAGTCTGTCATTATTTAGTGACCTGTCTTCAATGATGTACAAGAAAACCACAGTTTTTATGAGGAGTCAACCAAAAATATAAGGCAAAATTTGGACATTCTGCAAAATTCTGAACAGTTTAGAGGTTTGAAGGGAGCAGAACCAGAACAGTATTCCTAAACATTTATCTCCAAAACAATGCATTTCTGCAGCACACCTTCTGGGACTTAGGGTATGACAGCTGCAGAAGCAGGAATTCGTTTTACTCTCTGCTTTTGTACTTTATTCCTTTTAAGTCTCAGTGTATTTAGGAGAGGTCGGTATGAGCAGTACCTCTGCATAATTGCAAACTGCAAGAAAACAGAATAAAAATGAGAGTGACATCGTCTCATGGGTACACAGCATCAAATGTCAGCATCAATGTCATTTGTTTACCATATAAACTCTTGCAAGTATAATAATATGGATATTTCCGCTGCTTTTTAGCACACTACTGTATCATTGCATCTAGAAATTATGATCTGGTACGACAAGTTGGCTTTAAAACTAACTCAAGATGCACCTACAATCTGTTTCAAAACATAAGTTAAATATGTCATGATCTATGTGAGAAGGGAACAATGTTCTTTACTGTTTTAAAAATCACAGTCTTGTTAATAAAAACTAGGAAAGACGTGCACAGTCATAATCTTATTTTAATTGACATTATTATTTAAACCATATTTACAATGGCAAAGTGTCTACAGAATATCTATTTTCCGGTATCAGCATGCTAATTTATTATGGATTAATAGAGATGCCATGGGGGTGTTAGCTCCATTCATGTTCACTGAGCGATCCTTATTTATCAGTTAAACAGAGTGCCCTCTCTGGACTTATCAACCTCTTACATCATTAACTCTTCTTTGAATTTCAAATGAATAAATAGCATAAAAAATATCAATTATTTTCCAAGATGTTTTGAGGTCAATATGCAAATTTAAAAAAAAATCAAGGCAGAAGGACATCACAACGAAAATGGAGTTTTGAAATGTGGTATTAAAGTGATTTAATTACATGTTGCCTAGATTCTGTAATTTTCACTTTTTATAGCTCATAGTACAGGTATGTAAAAGGAATATGATTTATTTGCAAAGCAGCTTTCCTAATAAGTAACATGGATTTTAATAATATTAAGGCCCTAATGTCCTGATTTATCTCAGGAACGAAAAAGTATTAATAAAGTAAAGGGAAGTTTGCACTTATTTAAAGTTTTCAGTACTAAACTACACTTCACCAGTGACCCTTGTCTAGCACATTGTCTCACAGTATATAAATCAGCACTCCTAGGTTAATAAAAAAGTATTCCCTATTGCAGAGTCTCCATTTGGCTAAAGCACATGTAGTAAATACCTTTGTTTAGAGCCATGGTACTTCATGAAATAATGAGACAGATTTATTGTTATCTTTACTAGGTGTAGACTGACTTAAACTTTACAAATGTTAGCTTGTAAAAACAAAATGAAAAATCCAGCAAAGCTAGAACTTCCACTGAGTGACCTCCCAAACCTCTTGTATCAGAGGCACATGGGATATATGCAAATGACCCTTATGAACATCAGCTGTTTCAGCTAATTGGTGATTCTGAATGCCCATGACTTGTTTTGTCATTTTAATGGACAATTTCAGGCCAATAAAGCCAAACCCCACTACCTGTGGATATGCATATTTCAGCCTTGTTATGACCTCGTCAGCACAGCACAAGCAGAGTGTTTGACTAAGCATAAACTTTCTTATGCTTACTCAAACACTCTACTTGTGCTGTGCTGACGAGGTCATAACAAGGCCGGAATATGCATATCCACAGCTAGTGGGGTTTAGCTTTATTGGCCTGAAATTGTCCATTAAAATGAGGAAACAAGGCATGGGCATTCAGAATCACCAGTTAGCTGAAACACCTGATGTTCATAAGGGTCATTTGCATATATCCCATGTGCCTCTGATACAAGAGGTTTGGGAGGTCACTCAGTGGACGTTCTAGCTTTGCTGGAGTTTTCATTTTGTTTTTGCTGATTGGTTTTTCAGTGACCTTCTCACTTATTGTTTTAAAATGTTAGCTTGTGGAAGAGGCATTACAGTGGGTTTCTGATTTGTCACTAATTTAATCTGAATAAGGCCAAGCTTTATTTATTAAAGCATAAAGAGGAATGTAGATATGTTTTAGATGCTAAAAGAATGATGCATGTTAATCTGACTGCCCAGATAAAAGGATTAATACAATCAGAAACTAATGCCGCCCCAGTACAACTAATGTGCTTTGTTTTCACAAAAAAAAGAAGTGCCGTCAGAAATTTAAAATGAACAAACAATTGAAAATACCAAAATAAAAATTAAAGAATATTCTCGTCACCGAAAGTAAATACAAGTGTTTCAGAAACAGTGTGCAATGTTCTTACATGCTCACAATAAATACTCCAGTTATTAGTTGCTTTGGAAATATACATTCTTGCTTTCTTTCATTTTTCATATTCTACATTCATCTTTTTATATTCTGCATGAATCGTATACTACCCTTTTGTCTTATATGTGATTGTGCTACTATTAACCATTTCTGTATTATTGTGCCATTATTAAATGTTATTGTTTAGTAATGATAATTCTGGACCAGATTCTTGAACGTGTACATTAAGTGTACACTATGTGTATACAATCTGTATTCAAGAACATCCCTCCCACATTTCTTGTGCTGTGTACTCACTCAGAAAGATAATACTAAGTAAAAACATATAGTATACATATTGTGGTAACTTTTTTGATTCCCCCTCGATAAGTAAGGTTACAGAAAAATCAGTTGGAAAAATAAAATTAAGAAGAAGATGATGGGAGTTATGCTTGTGTTGTCATTTCACTAGACAAGGCTTGTAGCAGTTATAATGAAAATGCAAACACTCAGGAATATTATGCAAAGGCAAAAGGGGAGGTGGTGGATGTGCAAAATCCAAATTTCAAACTGAACCTTGCTGAATTGTATTTCAAGGATAATGTATCAATGATATCAATATATCATTATGTAGCTAATTTTGCAGCTCCCTTACCACACACACACACACACACACACACACACACACACACACACACACACACACACACACACACACACACACACACACACACACACACACACACACACACACTAACCCTGGACACCACCACAAAGTGTGTGGAATATAAAATCTATCTCTAGTACAAAAATGGTAACATTAAAAGATCATTTTGATTATATCTATATCTTATATCATCCTCACAAGTCAAATTAGATCTATATCTCAACAAACAGCAACACTAGAAGCGAATGAAACAAAAAGCTAGTGCAGGCACTCCACAAAACTCCACAGAAACCATGGCTCGAACAGGGAATAATTTATTGTAAAACACAACAGCACACAGTACCAATGTCCAGTTAAGCGCTTTCATCTGTATGCAATACAGACTTCATTAGAACAAACAAACCATATTTGCACTCCATTTAAATAACCTCATTGGCGCCAAAACTGCATTCACATTTTCGAAAATTTTAAAGAGATATGGTCTCAATATATGAAATAAGTTAAAATATAAGATGCTTTATCTAAATATTAAATGACAATTACGTATATTATTATTATTTATGATGTGGATTCATATAAAATATTATTATTTATAATGTGGATTCATATAAAATAAAATAAATAGAATAAATACATAAATATGGCAAATTCTTACAGATGCTACCAGATCCCCTGGTATAAATGAATACATTAGTATCAAACCATTTCTCACTATGTCATAGTATAGGTTTTTCTACTCTATTCATTATAAATATATTATATATTTATTATCTATTTATCTATTTATTCTAGCTACAACATAGTATATGAAGTGAACTAATCAAAATGAAAGGAAAACAAAGACAAAAATAATTAACAACTAAATTTACTGATGGGCAAATATACAGATAAAACAAAAAAGTGCACTAAGCAAAGGGTTCCTATTAAAATTCCGAGAACAGCATTAGTGATCCTCAAAAAAAGTGCAAAAGCATGAACACATGCTAAATCAATGATTGTAAAGTTTCAGATCATATCAGAAATTATAAGGTACAGCAGTCTTAAAGTTACTATGTATATCTACCAGAAATATGGGGCCAAATTAAAAAAAAATACTGGAAGGTCTACACGAGATGTGCAGTTTGTGGTAATATTTTTTAATTCAGAGACAGCCCAACCATGGTGCTTTTGCACAAAGACATGCAGCACTGCTTTGCGCTGATTCTGCAGCCATGCTAGATACTAACGAGGTAGTCTGAGGTAGAGCCATATGCAAATTAACCATTTGCTCTCCCCTGGAACTGCCTATAGTAAGGCATTTACACAGCCAAGTGTGTAGATTAGTATGGATCTCCTGCCTGTTTGAGGTAGTTAACACAGTTAAAAGTCACAAATGGTAGAGGTAAGTGCTGGGGAGTTTAGTGATAACGTAATATTAGGAGATGTGTGAAGGCTGCATGTGTGAGTATATGTCTGTGTGTGTGCGTGTGTGTGTGCGTGTGTGTGTGTGTGTGTGTGTGTGTGTGTGTGTGTGTGTGTGTGTGTGTGTGTGTGTGCACGTGTCTTGTCTTGGAAGTAGCAGTAGGGGAGTTAGTGAGGGATTAGGTCTGATGTGTGCGTGTTTGTGTATGAATATGGAATGAATGTTAGAATGTGTGCATGAGTTTGTGTATGCGGGGGAGCAGAGGGATTGCGTCATGCTTCCACATACCCCTTTGCTAACAAGCAAAGCATGCTACATTGGATCAGGGGACCAGGGGTATCTTTACAAACAGGGGTCATGGGTGCCACTAGCTATCAGGTATATATTTTACAGACATGTATATGGAGGACCACAAGCCACAAGGAATATCTTTACAGACATGGGTCAGTGAGAGCACTAGCCATGAGGGATATCTTGACAGTTATCTAATTCAGTAGATTGAACTTTTACAAGTTTGAACCACATATGGCCGAGACCTTATGTTCGAACTCGTAAAAGTTCGAACACTGAAATAAAAGCACATAAAACAAAAAAATACAAAACTAAATGTCTATAGCATGGGGCTATGCCCTCCTGCGCCCCCCCACACCCCCTTACTTAAATATACCAACTCCGAAATCGTACTATTGCAGAAATGGGAAATCTTCCATTTCTGCTCTGTATGGAGATCTCCATTCAGACCGATCAAACTTTTACAATTTCAAACATATGGTCTCGGCCATATGTGGTTTGAACTTGTAAACGTTAGATCGACTGAAGGGGACCCCTTGACAGACATGTGCATTGGGAAAACACTAGACACCAGGTATAACCCTAGAGTTGCGGTTCAGGGGTAGCACTGGACACCAGGGTTAACTCCTTGTGCTGAAATGACACTTACACATAATGGGGATCTGGAGGGGTAACATTAGCCTTCAGGGAGACTGCTTGGGTGTTTTAAGAGTACTTAAAATGATAGGGATGGGGAAAACAGTAGACACTAGGGATCTATCCATGGCTACATGCCCTAATGAAGCCTACACATAATTTAGCTTGGGGGAACACTAAACAACAGGAATTAGTCCATATCAACATACCATAACGGCATTTACACGTAGCATTGGTCAGGTGGCCCTTAGATATCAGGGGTTACTTCATAGTTATGAACTTTAATGTAACTTACATGTAAAGTGGGTTGGGTGGAACAATGCACCCCAGGAATTACTCCATAGCTACATGGTTTAATGGCACTTACAACTAATAAGTGTTGGGGAGAACACTAGACGCCATGAGATACTTTAATAAAAAAGTAGTGCAGGAAATCAATAGACATAAGGGATGCTAAAACAGACTCGAATTCTGCACCCTCCTGCTTCACACCGAGATTATTCATCCTTTAGAACTACAAGATACCAAGGATTTGATGTTAAAAAGGATAAGACTTCACAATAATAATGTATAAGAGAACAACAAGGGGGGGCAAGGTCTGCACCCTTGCTACAGGAAATCTCCGTATTTTTTTTTTAACATATAATGATGCAAACAGATCATGACTTACAAGGGAGGGGAAGGGAACTTCAAGTATACCTCTTGATCTCATAGTGCAAGACATCAAGACAAAGCGAAGTTCAAATAGAGATTTAAGTATCGCTTCTACAAACTTAGAAACTTGCTAATATGATATGATGCCTTTACTGACAGATATGAAGGGTGAAACTCTAATGTCTGGCATTAATGACTGATAGTAATCATGCATGAATTACAAGGCATGGAAAAAGGGGATATCAGGGATGCCCTGACAACACAGGACATGGTGTATGTCCTCTGTATGTGCATGCTGGTGTTTTACTGTGTGTTCTTGTGTGGGAGAATGACTTGGGTGGAGGGCAACCTGTGCTAACATAATGTAGCTGCCATTATGAACTTCCACAGAATAGTGCTGATCTGCACTCATGGTGATTAACTGTGATTCAGAAACATGCAAATTAACCAATAATAAGGACTTTCCTCATTGCAGCTAATGTCTTTGAATGCACTAGTAGCATACTCTGTAAACTGGGCCTTTTTACTGCAGTCCTTAATACGAGCACTAGAGCTCTTTATAAATCCTCAGAATGGTAACCACTCACTCAAAAGAATCAAACCCTCTGCAAAAACAGATAATGACCATTACACGTTTTAAAAGTCACAACATTCAAGATACAATACTGGTAGCCAATTATTCAAAATTATATATTTCATTCATATATACAACCCACTGTCACAAACAAGCTAAAGCATAATGCTTCCTGACCAAGCCAAAAAAAAAGAGTATCCCAGTATTATTTAATGTCTCCCATTCATAAAAATTTAAGTCTATCATTTGGAATTCTCCCTAATTAAAAAAAAAGCAGTACAAAGCTATGTTCTATCATTCACCTGAAATCTGTGGAAAACAGTATTGGGGTCTCTTGCATAATAAATAAAAAAATGTGGTTATCTAGGGTATGGAAATTCAGCATTACAAAACTCATTCCCAAAGCAGAGAGTGCTGTTTATTCCATCTGTCACATACCAACCTACTCCTCCATATGTATCTATATTTCACTCACTTTCTGACTTCCATCAATTTCTCTCTCCTGGCTTTCTCTCTAAATGTATCCTCAGCCTGCTTTTCTCTCACTTCATATTGCAGTTCTTCTTTGTATTATACTAACAACCTTTAATTTCTCTATAAACTTTCTAAAATGTCTCTATTAAATCATTGTCATATAACTTGTATCTCTTCTTAACCAAGGTTTTCATATTGTGTCTAATTTGGCATAATTATTTAAACTGTATTTGTTTTTTGTATTATTTTTAAAGACTGTAAAATTACTATTTTTAAAATGTTTTGTAATACTTTGGAGCTTTTTATCCTGGGCCTCCTCTGAAAATGGGCTCCTACCCAGTTGGACTTTACTGGTAATCAAATGTCAATAAATAAATAAATTACACACACACACACACACACACACACACACACACACACATATATATATATATATATATATATATATATATATATATATATATATATATATATGTCTACTTTTGTTTATTGAAAGCTCGTTCTTTCGAAAAACAAAAGTACGATCTCAATTACGCGAAAGTGCACTTTTGCAAATACTGGTTCACCGTACTGGTAAAATAAAAAAATAAAACACTGCAAATGCCATTTTGCAGGGGGGCAAGCCCCCCTGCACCCCCATGTGTACCCCTGCTGCTTTATATATGCTAATTCTGAGATTGCACCACAATGGGGAAAGAGGTATATTCCCTTATCCCCACTGTAGTGTGCTTATGTCCTGTAGTGTTTCTTCTTTTTTTATGTTACTGGTTTGGAGAACTGGTATTCGCAAAAGTTCACTTTCATTTAAGTGCACTTTCACGTAAATGGGATCGTACTTTTGTTTGTCGAAAGAATGAGCTTTCGACAAACGAAAGTAGACCATATACATACATACATACATATATATATATATATATATATATATATATATATATATATATATATATATATACACACACACACACACACACATACATGTTTGTCTGTGTATCTGTATATGTCTGTGTGTGTATCCTCAAAAGCTAGTGGCCAGCTCTGTAGCAGTACCTAAGATGATATGTAAAGTGATAGTATCTGAAGTTCATTTTGTGGCTGGCTGGCACACTTCACCTGAAGTTTCTAGCTACACCACAATGAATTTCCGAGCGATGGATTTTTACCCTTAGTGTACCATTTGATCTACAGCACAAAAGAAAAGGAGTCATGGAACCTGAGATTGGCACAAATGTGCCTGCATGGATGCACACATACATTTACCCATTAATAGATAATCAAACATACACAAGATTAAACAGAAACTGACCTTTTTATTAATGCCTAATCACTTATCAAATGTGTAACTCCCATAATTTCTAGAGAGTGGGTTGAGAAATGAATTTCATATTGCAACAGAAGGTGGGATGCAGGAACAGGGATATATTCTAGCTATGCTACAGACACCTTATAAGGATGTAGAATGTGGTGGAATGTCTTACCTAGTTAATTTCCCTGTGAATTAAGTCTGGACAGGCTGTAGCCATTTTGTCTGAATGGCCCTCTTGTTTTGTCATAAATAACTCAAATGTGAAACTGTTGCAAGAGTACGACAGGGTCATCTCCTTGCTACAGATATGTGGGCAGGTCTGGATGTAGAGTTTTGGCTTTGGCATACATTTTATTTTGTTATATTTTATTTTATTTTTAGAAGTTTGTGGGAGTGATACTGCAGTCAATCATGAATTCAATGTTATCAGGCCAAGCTGCTTTTCTACATTTTGTATTATTTCTTTAAAAAACTGCTTCAGATAATTTTGGCTCAACTGTGAGTACATTTCTAGGCATTTATTTCTCTTGATCTAATAGTTCTGACTCTGACTGAACTGCCGACAGCCATTTTCTCTTCTATCCCCTTTGTCTTTATTTCTGTGTGTTTACAAAGGAAATAGCTTCTTGCATGTTAAGCTGAGTGGACTTTCATAGATAAATCATTTAGTTCTGTTTACTGAAATGCTCTTAATACATTATTTATAATACTACAGACAGTACAGAGTAGCCTTTCAGGTTGGTCTCACAAATCCCTTTCTATGACAGAACAATTTATTCTGGATTATATTTAAAACCCCTCTGCTCTGCAAGGATTTATTTTATACAATATTATTCTCTGAACCTTAACATTTAAATTATTAAATAAATAATGGATTACATAACAGAACAGAGAAACCATGTTAGTGAACAAGATGGCACAGAATGCACTTTGCTAAATATAATGGAGCACAACTCAAAAGCAAATCTGATATCATGAAAACTGCAAAAATGTGTTTTCTGTGATGAGCAGATCTCTCATACACCCAACATGAAGGGATTAGTCTCCTTGTACCCACTTATTTAATATAATGAACTCCAAGGTCATTGCAAGGGAAAGGGGGCTTACACCCTTACAGTTGTAATTGGTGACGCACACAACCTTTTAGCCGTGCACTGAACTGTTGCAAAATGCATTTCATGAACTATGTCTTTCTCACTAGCAGGTTTTCACCTTGCTATCAAGTGTGCCCTGAAAGCATTTTCAGAAGGCTGCACTGTAAAGCAATGAAGTGCCTTCAAATAATCATGGACTTTTTAGAACATGCTTTGCAGCTTGAACACTTATTTGACTTTCCTGGTCTAGTCCAGCTTTTTTCTGGCATTTTTTTTATAATACTTTTCTGTTTCTTTAACATGTTCGTTTCACCTTTCTGATAAAATTCTCAGTGCATATGCATTTTTAATAATAGCGGCATAATGAGCTCACCTTTAGAAAGGTGCACACTACTGTGAAATGTATTCCCTGTTTAATTCAACTGTTTTTGGACTATTATATGCTGAAGTACATTGCCTTCTTTGTACATCGTGTTTTCACTAACAGCATGTATGAGACAAATGAATATCCAAAGAATAATGATACAATGCTGTGTGTAAACAACTTAGTATGATTTGTGACACACGTCACTGGTTCTGAAGTTCCACAGGTCTGGCCAGTGATTCATCACTGCGCTTAAACTGTATATGTATTATCTGTATTTAATTCAAAACCAGAATGTTCTTATTATTTGTGCATTGTACCTCTGCCATGGCTGAATAGGGTCCTTGGTGCAGGCCAATTAGCAATTTAACAGAAATATTTAAGTAATACTATCCAACAAGGTGGTGCTGCAGTAGCATTGTCGCCCCACAGTAAGACGCTGTCCGGTTCAATTCTCAGTTAGAGCGTCTTCTGCGTGGAGACATGCGTGAATGGGCGTACCTTCGTTGAAGGTTGTGCATCAGGGCTGGTAACTTGGCACGTAAAAATCAACTACCAATCATTAGCAGACCGGAGTTCCACTGCGGCGACCCCTAACTGGGAAAAGCTGAAAGACACAACATCCAACAAGGTGTTCATATTAGTCAGCGGCAGACTAACCAAAGGCATTCTGAAGCCTACACTTAAGATAAAAGGCCCTATTGCCTCTGGAAGATCTAACATTACCCATTACTGTGCACCTTGGGGAGTACTACTATACTTTATTTTTTTCTCATGCTTTTTCAACCCTATGCCTGCCAACAACTTAGCCACTGTCATGGCCATCTATTTGTTCCCCACTGGAGTGAGACAAATGAGACTCCATTTATTCCTCAATTGAATTAGGGCAGACCATGGCAGAGTCATTAAAAAAAAGGGGGATATATTTTTTTTTATAATCCTATAGCCCACATCATCAATGGAGCTGCCAACACTACTCAAGCAAGAGCAGTCATGTACCCATATCCACACTGCGAGAAATATTCAGATGTTAGCCTGGGTATGCATGCCCACACCCTTCTCCCAGCTTTGGTCTTCCTATTAGGACATGCCTCTGCCTTCTCCTGCAGTGACAGAGTCATTGTCAAGGGACTCACCAAATCCCACCTCTGGGTTGGTATACTAGCAAAATGCTGCACCTTTCCCACCCTAAGCCTGGCTTTTATAGCACCAGAACCACTAAAAGAATTAATGTATTCTGGTTTGCGGTTACTGCTCTATATCTCAGCACCACAGAGTCAGATTTGAGTATTGCTATACTTAGAAAATAAGCTATGTATTATTATTTTAATTTTATTATATCTGTTTGTGAACCAGACACAGCCACCAGGCACGAGGGCCTTTTCAAGGTTAGTTAATGTTAACTGAATTACTCAGAGTAACACTTTATGCAGATGGATATGGAAGGAATCAAACCTAGTTGATGAAGCTCATTTGCAATTCACTGCCTTAATCCACTCCAGTAAAATAGCATCCATTTACATTTATTTATGTATTTTATTGTATATAGCATTTATATTTTTTCTTTATTAACTGGTTATTCTGTGTGACCTTTTTACTCTTTGGTTTGGATGTTAGCTGGAATATTTTGCAGACCCCTTAATGGCTATAGACATCAGCTGGGTTATAGCCCTGTGTTTATAAAGTATAGCCAAACATTACACTTATGCTGTGCTGGCAATGTCATAAGAAGGCTGAAACATGCATGTCCAGAGCTAGAGGGGTTTGGTTTATTGGCTTGAATTTGCCCACAAAGACTTAAAATGAAAAAATAAAAAGTCATGGACATTCATAAGCCATATTGCTGAAACATTTGATGCCCTTAAGGGGTCATTTGCATATATCCCAAGGGCCTCTCTTACAGGAGGTTTAAGGTATCACACAGTGAAAACTCTAGCTTGGTTAGGTTTTTCTTGTAGTTTTTACTAACTGTTTTTTCCGTGTGACCTTTTTACCCTTTGGTTTGGGTATTCTATAAGTTGGTAAAAAAGGAATAGATGTTCAATCATTCTACACCTTAGTGATATCTCAAGACAAGGTGACTGGCTGTTGTATAGGCATCTGTCAATCAAAAAACTTGTCTGCAATTCTTTTCTGTTGTACTAGGACTGAAAAATTGCATATACAAAACAAAAGAGGCAATATGCAAAATCTTAACAGTAAATGTACAAAATGAATGGATTTTCAAGTTAGGAGGTTTACTAAACCCAGGATTAAATAATGTTTTTATAACAATGTCATACCTGAAGCAGGATAGAAGTAAATGCATAATTATATGTGTCTGGCACCATATGGTTACAACACCCGTGCCAGTTATAAGTACGCAAATTGTATGATGAAAATATTTTTGTAGAAATAATTTTAAAAAGTAAAAATCTTTATGTAATGTTATATGCGCTTGTTAAAACATGAGTTGCTTTTGTAATGTATTTAGAGAGAAATCTGATACAGAAAGAGCACAGTGATAGGATGAATGTTTAGGATCCTGAAGATATTCCTCTGGAAATGAACTTGACCAGAAAGAAGAATTTCCTGACTACGGAAGAAATATGATGACAAAATGAGATAGATTTGTCCACATAAGTACTCATGTCTCTTTTTGCTGTATTTATTTAAAAAGCAGTACCACATATAACACATGAGGTGGGAGCAGCATTTTTGCTTAATGCTGCTATGCTGCACTTTTTTGCATTTTGCCTGAGAATGTTGTTGGGGCACCTTAATGAGTGGTTTGGTATCACTGAGTGAAGTTAATGGTGCTCAGTTTGCAGTCATCAGCAAACCTGCTCAAACACAATTCTGGGATATAGGCTCGGATATCAGCAGAATAAATGACAAGACAAGAGAAGGCCTAGCTAGTTACAATTTTAAGTTCTGAGGAAGTACCAGCAACTTTCACTACTTTAGATCTATTAGACAGTTTGCAATCCAGTGGACAGTGTAGGAGGTTCCACTAAGTTTGTCTAACTTTTCAATGATATCAGCATAGCAGAATAATGCTAAAAGCCTTAACCAGATCTAGAAAAGCAGTATACACAGACTAACCAATATCCACAGACTCTGTAACCATTTTAAAAGGGTCTATATTGAATCAGCGAATGCTTAAAAAAGTGAACGCTGATTCATCAACCCTAGTTAACCGAAAGCTGATAATCCCGAACACTCGGAACAGCAATTTTTTTTCCCCAGGGGAAAAAAAATTGCTGTTCCACAAAAAACAAACAAAAAAAAAAAACTTTAAAACAGTATTTAATGTGGGGGGCTTTGCCCCCACACCCCTCGATGTGGGGGGTCTGTGCCCCCACATCCCCCTACTTAAATATACCAACTCCAAGATTGCCCCACAGTGGAGGAGATTGCAAACTCCCGAATCCGGCCCAGCGATTTTTTTTCCCTGGGAAAAAAATCGCTGTTCCGGGTGCTCGGGATTGTCAGCTTTCGGTTAGCTAGGTTCGATGAATCAGCTTTCGCTTTTTTAAGTGTTCACTGATTCAAGTATTATTTTAGGATTCTAAGACTTGTTTCAAGATTACCTCAGGGAAAACTAAAGTTTTAGGGATGGTGGGGACTAGAATGTGGATAGGTGACGTACATTTAGCACAAAATATGTCTGATGATATATTGGCTATATCCTTAGGATTAGGATGTGGAACAATAATGTGGATGAATTCACTGCATTGATGGACATTATTCGTTAATTTCCTGACATAACCGAAGAAAGCCGTGTAGCTTCTTTTTTAACTAGTGATCTTAATTTCATATTCTGATTTACATTTTCTAATAGTGAATCTGGTCCTTTAGTGGATTCCTCTGAAGATGATGGTCAGCCTCTGAAAATACTTCCCATTGATACCTCTTTGACTAAAACTCAGACAGCAGGATTTTCGGATGATGGCTCTTTTGAATGTGACAAATATTTTCATACACATGGAATCATGCTTACCTACTGCTTATGCTATTGTCTGAACCAAAGACACCTTCTTCAGTGCAATACTGGGGTGAAAAGCTTCTCAGGTTATATGTTACAAGAAAAATCATGGGTTTTATCCAATTTAAAGACATTGCTAGTAATGGAAGTAAAGGTTTTCTATAGACTCCCTCTGTTTTGGGGAAGATGGCTGCATTTTTAAATAATATAAATGTACAAGGTTAAAGTTTTAGGAATTGTTAGACTAGCATGTGCAAGTAACCAACCCTAGACTTGTTAGTTTGAGTCCCAGAATAGTGAGATATAATAACCAAAATGTAGACTTACACATGCTAAGCCTATGGTTGCTGTTTCTCAAAGTATTCCCTTTCCTCCAACATATGGCAGTCACAGAGTTGGAGTACATAGGTTTGAGGGGAGGACGGGTCTTGCCCCCTACATTGGGGGGTACAGGAAGGCTTGTCCCCTGCAAACAATGACTATACAGGCGAAGAATGATGTTCAAAATTTACTGTTCTCCTGTATTTTCAGACTTTTTTTCATTGTATTTCTGGGGCTCTCACTTACAAGTTTTGGAATTAAAACAGGGAGCCATGTGTGCATGTTAACATTCATTGCCACTATTAGCCCTGACTGATTTGTGATCTTTTTTCTTGTTTTTAATTACTAGCTTAATTTGTCTAAACTGCCCTTGTAAGGTTATTCAAGGGCCTCAAGAGTCCTGCAGTAGGATCACTGAAAATTGTAATCAAAGCTGTTGTATTATACTTATTATTTCTCCAGTATTTATGTGCAAGAAAGAAAGCATTTGATATAAATGAGTTAGTCTGTACATAGTTTAGTCCATGTAAACCCTTCATGAAAATGCCCCACTGTCTCATACACTTTACTACTGTTTTCCATATAAAGGGCTAGGCAGTTGTACTTGAATACTTAACTGAAGGGAATGTTCATTTGTTAAATTTGTTTCATTAATAACATATGTTATATTAGAACTAAATGCACTTGATATGCACTGCCCAGTCTACTCACATTTCGGTTCTTATGGGCATCATAAATGGAAATTCACTATCCAAGAAAATCATAATCAGAATATTTGCCCCTGGCTCAACAACAGAATAAGAGAATACATGGCCTCAGGGCTGACACGTGTAGGAAATATACAGTCTTTGGAGATGCCAGCTCACTCAACAAATACAGAAAAACAGAAAATATATGCCAGCATTTTATTAGACAGACCAACCTATGGTTTCTGGAAAGCATTAAATAAACTTTTTCTGAAGCTGTTAACAACAATGAAGACCCATTTTCTGCCAATTTCTCAACTACCTTTCAGCAATTTTTCAAAAAGCAGACTTAATCCAAACTAATGCTAACAATGTCTACAATGCAAATTATTCTCAGATTGCATTCTTATCTGTAACAGTGAATATGTTAAAAAATACTGTATAAATAAGGGATCATAGCTTGTATCTTTGGACAACTTTCTATCAGCATAAACAAGGAAATGTGCCATATATTATGTTACTGCTAACTATACTACAGAACATTAGCTTAAATCAAGACAACATTCCTAGGACATGCGAACTAGCCATATTAATTCTTCTTATCAAAAGTGGTGAATGCCACAAAGTTCAAAAATTAACATCCAAAGCAAAGGGTAAAAAGGTCATACAGACAAACCATTCAATAAAAACTAGAAGAAAGATTTAGGCAAGTTAAAATCTTTACTGCATAATACCTTATACATTCAGTAATGGACACCCATGGGCTATATGCATATCACCTTTTAGGGGACATATTAGTGTTTCAGCTGCTTGGCTTTTCAATGTCCATAACTTTTTAAGTCTTTACTGATGTATTCAGGCCAGTAAAACTGAACCCCACTAGCCGTAGACAGGTCACGTTCCTCCCTTTTTTAGAGCTTGTAAGTTCAGCACAAATTAAATGTTTGACCACACTTTGGAAACACAGATCATAAAACCATGAATGATGTCCATGAACATCAGGTTACCTCCAAAATATCTCAAATATTTTGAGCATATCATAAGTAGATTATATGGTCATACTTTGGAAACACGCAGTCTAAAATCAAGCCTGATGTCCATAAATACTAGGCTGCCTGCACAATATCCCAAATAACATGTATAGCAAAGGGTAAAAATGTCATGTAGATGTTCCATTATGTAAACTCTGCAAGAAAGACCCATGAAAGCTAAAGTCTTCACTGTGTTATACCTTAAGCATCTTATATGCAAATCACCCCTTAAGGACATACCAGTGTTTCAGCTGCATGACTTCTGAATGCCAATGACTTTTTACTTTTTAAGTCTTTATTGGTACATTCAGGTCAATAAAGCAACCCCCCGCTAGCTGTAGACATGCCATGTTTCTCCATTTTCTGAATTTGTCAGTACAGCATAAGTGAATTGTTTAGAGACACTTTGGAACACAGAGCTTAATCATGTCCATAAACATTAGTGTGCCTCCAATATATCCCATAAATTCTGAGCTCATCATAAATTAACTATTTGGCCATACTTTGCAAACAGAGAACTTAAAACCACACCTAATGTCAATAAATATTAGAGTGCTGTCAACATGTCCCAAATAACATCCAAAGTTTGTGCGTATGACATTTATACTCTTTGCTTTGGATGTCATCTTCAGCAGCAACATAGTTCTCCATAAGACCCTACTTCCCTAGTCAATAGTTCTACCCTGGGAACCTGAACTACACTATGGCCCAATGTTGCTAGTATCCTTGTAAACTGATAAAAGTGTCTTTTCTTGCAAGAGTAGACCAGACCTAAGCTCCACTCCTGCCACTTGCGGAGGTTAGATTAACTCAGTCAGTGGAAGCTATATGCACCTTTAGGTGCTTTTATATATTGCTGCATGCAATGAGGAATGCCCTAGGATCACCCCCCACCCCCTGTAAGATGGCAATGTTTCACAATTGTGCTCACATAGCTAGCCCAACTTCTTTTCTGAGTTCTGGTCTCCACTGTCAGAAATATTTTGGTAAAATTGGGGTAAGTCTGGTTAGGCTTAAAACGGCTTTTGTGCCAATAGTCTAATAATCTCCTATGGACCTATCTATGAACAAGACATATGACATCAGTAGCTATCATTTTACATTTTTTTAACATCTTGTTCCATTTGTGACACAACTGACTTGGGTTTAGCTTATGGTCACTTCATCCAAGGTGTTGATAAATACATATCAGTGGTGATCATCATGCAAATTTTGTGTACCAACACTATTAAATATCCATTAAATTATACTTTCATATCAGTGCACTTCCCTTAACTGTGTACAAAGATAAATGCAGCTCAAGAAATCTAATGGTACCTTACTACAGATCATTTTTGAACACTATGGTTTATTTTACCATAGCATTATCCATGTACTTTTATAGACTGCTTGCTATAAAGATTACTGGCTATAATTTGGATGTTATAAATATGGGTAGAATGAAACATTTCCCCAAACTCACTCAGCACTAAGTCATCAAGTGTATGATTGACTCATTCATAATGTTCTGAAAAGCAGTACTTTATTTTGCACTTAAAAGTTATCCTTACTTACTGGTTTTGTTGACTATCAGGTTAAAGTGTTTTTTTCCAAAGCAGCTGTTCGACTTAACAAAATGTTCATTCTACAATACTTATCAGAGATAAATGCCACAGTGAACAAAATATAAATTTTTTAAAATGGCTGCATTTGTTAACATATTTTTGCATTATTTCCTCCTTTGTTACTCTCATTTTGGGTTGTTACCATTTCTGTGATTATCCAAACTCCCAATGACACATTGAAACTGCTACCATTTCCAGAGGAATTCTATGGCTAATCACCGAGTCCACATTCCAGGAAACTGGATTCATCCAAAATACGTATACACCATCTGTGTACTTCATGTCTTCAGAGTCAGTGGACTGTGTCACAGTTTTGCTGACAACATGATTGAACTGATAAAGTTTTTGATACAGGATTGAATGATCAGATGCTAACCCCTTCTTAGGGTCTAAGACCACCAGGCGTGTGAAGCACTACTCAGGGATCTAGAGGCCAATGATTCTGCAGGCACTCTGGAGATCATCTGCTGTTCCTACACCTGAGGCTGTTAACTATGATGCAGTGATGCTCTGATTCAGAAGCTTGCAGTCCTTTTCTCATGGATCATAATTTAAGTTTGAACCATAGGGACACCTTCTCCGTTTAATTTCAGTCACTAATTAATTCCAGTCAGCTGGGTTTTATTGCTGTATCTCACAGAGCTGATATTTTTTTGCCAGATTACTTACAACTGGTGTTTCAAATGGGAACAGCTTGCTATATTCCCCTTCCATTGGTTACTTAATTTAACAGAAATGTACTGCCTGTTGTATGTTGTATCCTTAATTTAATTTTCTGTTTTACTTATGAATACTGGAATTATAAGTAGTACATTTATATTGGTCATTGCACATTGGAACAAGCTCTATAGCATAATGAAAGAGTACATAAATAATATATTTTTGTAGTTAATAATTAATTATTGTGTAAGCCATTTCCAGTCCTGAGTGTTTTTGACTTAAAGCTTTGGAGCTTTGGGTTTTAGGTTTTGTTTTACAAAGTTTGCCACACTGCCACCTATCTACTGTATCTACAGTGATGAAAGGAGGAAGAGTCTGGGATTTGTAATACATAGTTTGGGTTTTGTTTCAGTAACAGTACTGATATTAACAACCTCTAAGTGGAGGAAATCATTTGAAGCACACACTTACATTGTTGAAACTTCTGACATTTCAAACCACCTTCAGTTCTGATTTTTATCTACTGCATTTTTCATTGAGTGAGGGGGATTTGAAGAAATCTAAAGAAAATTTATGTGGGAGGAATGCTTCATGTTCAGAGCTTGTACTTCTTGGAAGAAGTGGCAAAGCACACTTTAGCTGTTGTGTGCCTCACTCCAGACTGACACACACTGAATCTTCTGTATATAACACTATGCCATTAACCAGTGACTGACTGCCACATGTTGTCTAGATATTAAGGTGCTATATGAGGTGATGGTAGGATTGTGCAAAGAAGGTCTGCTTTATCCACTGTTGACTGGTAATTGTGGTAAACACAAATATTCTATTTTCATGAAGGGACATACAATATAAGGTATACTGAACAGAACTGGCATCAACTATATCCAAAAGGAAAAAACCAAAAGTTGCAAAAAGGAAAGCAAAACACAACAAAAAACATAAAACTAGACTATAAGATGCTTGTCCAGTACAAGTAGCACCACAGTCCTTTTAAAAGGAACAGAATTGTAGTGGAAGCAATCTTTAATATTCATATGTAGTTTATAGAATTTTTACATCTTTTTTCAGTTCTTTTTATTTTAAGGCACAATCTTTGTGATAAAAAGTAGATTGCATTGCCCACTGCAACTGCTTCCTGCAAAAATTCACTAATGTATTTGGACTGTGATATATAATGTGTTTTTTTTAATTCAATTACTATCAACAAAAAGCAATTATAAATGGCCACCCTGTTAGTTTCCAATTAAGGACTATAATGCAACTGAGTATCCTTGTCCAGATGGGCTGGCTGATAACACTAACAATTTATAAAATATAAGCCATCGGAAAATGCTGAATTTAAATTGATTCTATTGCTTTATATGCAGATAGCATCCAAAATAAGCTTTTTCCCTGGAAACAGAAATATATCTTTAATTATTAATCTTCATTTCTTGTCAGTCATTTGTGTTCTGTTTGTTCCCTAAACATGACCTCTTGAGAAAAATCTGAAAAATAATGGAAGAGGAAGAAAATAAGTCATTTGAGAGCTATGTCAACAACTGTAATAAAATTACCAGTGCTTCTGAGACTGAAGCACTTGTTAAAAGAATTTTCAAAATATTAGCAGGAAATGATATTGCAATATTAAAGACTTGTTTAGCATTTATTTAAAGACAGACAATTATTTGTTAGTATGCCCATTATTTTGTGTGCTACAGTATGCCTGATGGAAAAAAAAACATTTGAGTTTATGCACGTGTACTTGTACACACACACACACACACACACACACACACACACACACACACACACACACACATGTATACACTCATACAGCTAGATAGATAAACAGATACAAAGGTAGAAAGACTGATAGACAAATAGAATGATAGATGCATACAGACAGACAGACTGATATTCTTCTTCAGAGCTCTGTACAGTACACATAGGCACATATGTAGTCAGATTTGTAATTTATACTCAGACCAAATGCTAATCATTTAAAAATGTACCTCAAACCCTCAAAATCTTGTCCTATACACATAGGAAATGGACACGTTATTTTCAGCTGTGGCCACTTACAGCAAAAAAAAAACATATTTAGAAGTGTATTCCTATCACATAAGCATGCCTTGTATAGCTCTATACGGTAAACATTACTTTAGGTAGTCCCAAATATATATTGCTCCTTGAGTAATAAAGTTTCCAAGAGACGCTTAAAAAATGTACACCTTCCACTGAGGTTGTTTCACAGCATGCTCTTCCTTAATCAGTCTGTAATTTTTCATTTCTTATATATCCAAAACTTACACTTCATAAAGACTGGGTCACATGATTCATTTCACCCTCCCATTACCTAGAATTCTCAGAATAAATTCTTGTGACCAGAAATTCAAAAACTAAGAGCACTGCAGTTGCCAGGTCTGAAATATTCCCCATGATCAACTCACCCACCACTACATATGCACATAGTACCACTACTACTACACATACCACTACTCATGCACATAGTATGCATCAAACATGTAAACCCACATACATGGAGATTCTCTCCAAACAATTACTGAAACAGCAGTGACCTTCAAAACACAAGACTGCTACAACTAAGAGTCCCCACAGCACCCATGACATATAGCAACACTAGTGTCTCACCCACCAAGCCTGTAAGGCATAACACTCAAAAAACAAATGTTGTTGTCATTGGAGACTCAGTAGTGAGACATATGGATGGCTCACTCACCATGTTGGACAAGGAGAAAGTCATGGTCAGTAGCCTGTCTGGTGCCAGGATTCATCAGATCACGCATGCACTCAGGTCTCTCAACAACAAGTACCGTTATGACCTCTGTCAAAGTTCATGTTGATGTGAATGACTTGAGACATACTTCACTGGACTATATGAAGAGAAACATGGCTGAGCTCTCTGAGTATATGTCCCAGGCAGGTATGTCCCTAGCCTTGAGGACCATACTACTGTCACAAAGAATGATGCCACAGTATAAATAAAAAATGACTGATTTCAATAATTGGCTCAGTTTTTGGTATCATTCAAAAGAGATCCAGTTCCTGTCAGCCTGGGAAGCCATAGTCGACAAACCTTGCTGTTTTGCCAGAGACATTTGCACCTGGCACCTCTAGGCTTTCAACTGCTGGCAAAGGCTCTTGCCCCCCCCCCCCCCCATAGTGCTTTTGTTATGCAAGGTCTTGAAAACAACATTGCCAAGATGAAATTAACCAATCAGAACAAAATAAGGGTCATGCTGATAAATGCTAGGAACTTAAACCAAAAACTGCACTCCCTGGAAACACTTCTATCACTAGAGGATGTAGATGTTTGTGCAGTCACAGAAACCTGGTTTAAGGCCTCAGAGAGTACCCCAGCCTTGCAAGGCTACAATGCCTTCTACACCTTTAGACTGCAAAATGAATGTGTAAAAACCAAAGGAGGTGGTGTTTTAATCTATATTAGAGATAAATTCACCACCCGTCTAGTTAGACTGGACAACTCCATGGAGTTACTTCAGGTCCAGGTTACAGTGGGTAAGATCTCCATTCAAGTCACAGCCATTTATAGATACCCCTCCATGGGTCATGACACCCATAAAGCCTACTTCATCAAACTGGAGACAATCCAGATTTTACTGAACACACTGGTTATGGGGGATTTCAATTATCAAACCATCAACTAGGAAACCTACGCTAGCCCTAACTTGCTAGTGCAAAAGTTCCTTGACTTTGTTAATTCAAATGCCCAGGAAAAAATTGTCCATACCCTGACAAAGAAAACAAACATTCTGGATCTGTGCTCACCAACATGTCAAACAGATGCACTGTTGCAACTGTCAGACCCTCATTAATTAAAACTGACCACACTCAGTCACCTTCGAACTGGCACTAACACCAGGTATAGTCAAAGGACAAATGATTAGGGCTTCCAGAATGACCACTGAGGAGGATGTATTTGAACAAGAAATTAATATTATTAAAAACCTGTTCCTTGAAAGATGTTACCCAGAAGAGGTAACATTAGAGGTTAAGAACAAACATAAACATAATTATTGGCCTATTTTAGGTTCTCAATCAAGGGTTCAGATAAATGGACCTGGTGAAGAAAATTTACAGGATGTGGCCTTTGTTTATAAATTTTAGAGATCTAGTGAATATTGTAAAGAAATATTGGAATGTTTTAACATTAACACCAGAAATTAAAAAGGTAATACCGGATACACCTGTTTTTGTTCAGAGAAAGGTTATGGAGTTGAAAGAAATCTTAGAGAGCTTTGATAACTGGAACAATTTCAACATCACTAGTACTAAAGAAATTGGCACTTATAAGTGTGTTTTCTTTGCAATCAGTGTCAGTATATGTTAAATGCTAGTGAGTTATATTTAGAGGCTAGGGACATTCTTATTAAAATAAGGGACAGTTTAATTGTGGCAGCAGAGAAGTTGTCTATTTAGTGAAGTGCAATTCCTGTACAAGCTTTTATATTGGTAAGACAGAAAGGGATGTAAGAAAGAGCATTTATGAACATATGTATGATGTGATACATTGTAAAGACACTAATGCTCTTTATAGACACTCCAAGGAATGCCACACTAGTAAATACTGTTTTTTTTATTAAAGCAAGTGATTCAGGATTCGGGGGTGGACCGTGGGAAGCAAAGTTGGAATATAGGGAGTTGCTTTGGCAACTAAGATTGGAAGCAGGTAAATTCCCTAAGTTGAATGACAATACACATATTTCTAGTGTTCTTAAAATGAGGGCTGCCAAATTATGCAATTGGTTCCTTTGTGTGTATAATAACCATACACAGTTTTTATCTCTTGGTTCATTAAAATATTTTATATAATTTTTAAATCACTATATTTTAAGTTACTTTTTTACTCATTTGAATAAAAGAAAAAGAAAAAAATTTGTAGATACAGGCATGAATTTTAACAGTTTGTAATAACTGAACTGAGCTCATAATACAAAGAATACATTCCAACTGTCTTAATGGATTTTAGTGAAGTATCTGAAATCATTACACATACTCTGAAAGACTTTTAGTGTGAACCATGTGATAACCTAAGACCTTGTACTTACATAGCAAAGGCAATCTTAATATTCATTCAAAAATAAATGAGAAAACAAATATTATTAGTAATGCAGTTTAAAGCTACTTATGATTTTAGTCATTAATGTACACTAATACTCATATATATGGAAATATATAATGACACAAATTACAAATTAAAAAGTTAGTAATGAGCTCATGGCTAGTCTACTCTGAGGACTCCTTGAAGTGACTGGAAGGTTTTCCAAATGTAGCTGAAGACTAGGTTGTTGGAGTTTCTGTAGTTTGTCTGCTACTAGGATGCATGTGTGTGTTAGCATAGGGGGCTATATATTATCTGCATAGTTTTTTTCTTCTAGTTTTTATATGCTGTATTTCAGGCTGTTTCTGTTATTCTGCATATTATATTTCTCGATAGTCAGTGCCATTCTTGATGTTGGTCTGCATATTTAAAATATAAAGTTTTATTTCCTAATGTAATTACTGTCTTTGGTAGTTTGGAATCCTGTGAATTACTTTGCATATATATGCATTTTTTTCAGTAGCTGTGATGCAATCAAGTAGTATTACAAGGAATTTTATCATGGGTATATCTATCCACTAACTGGCTGATGTGCATACAACAGTGTAATACACATAGCTGGTTCAACTAGCACCCTCAGCCAGTCCTACCAGAACACTAATCATGTTGCTAGAAACACGCCCACTCCACCCTGTCCCAGGAGCCAATCAGGTCCCATTTCTTTCTCAGCCCCAACCCTCCTTCTTCGTCTCACCTCATCGTATGAAGAAAAAAATATGTTTTTCTTTTAATGTGTAGCAAACTGTTTGCTACAAATGTTCAAGCAGTTGTTGCAGTGTATACTCTGCATGGAGCCCTACAGCACATAGATTTTAACTAAATAAAAAAATATTTTAAACTATAGCAAACTGTTTAGTAGCAGTTGTTACAGGATATACTCTGCATGGAGTGCTACTAGAGTGCTCAGGTTTTAGTTTAAAAAATGTTTTAAACTATAGCAAACTGCTTGCTACAATTTAGCAAGCAATTGCTACAGTTTCGACCACACAGGGAGCACTACAGCACTCAGGCTTCACCATAAACACAATACTGGCTTTTAAAAGCCAGTGCACATTAAAGAGTGATCAGGTTCGACCAACTATGTCCTCTAACTCTTTGTGCCTGGGGCAGTTGCCCCTTTGCCCCACCCTAGCTATGCTTCTGAACAATGTAGCAAGGCAGGGTAAGTCAGATAATACAGCATTTTCCAATGGATACTAGGCAACATGCACAAATAAATTGTTGGACAAAAGTATGTTAGTATGAATAAGTATGCATAAGAATGAATAAAAGAATAAATAAGTAAATTTATAAAGAGAAAAAATTAATGGCCTTGGCAATTGTAAAGATCTAATGTTCAGGAGAAAAAGGAACATATAAATTAAATGTGGGCATATGGCTGATAAAAATAAAAGGAATGCCTGTGTAGGTGATGAAAAATGAGTCAAGAAATGATAAAACAAATAGTTACTTGTAGAGGTTTCAGTGTTGGTCATAGAAAACAATGAGTTTTGTGCAAACTGAAAACAGTAAGTGAGTGAGAGCAGCAATAGTACAATAAGAGGAATCTGGCTTGATGCTATCAGAAAGCCAGCAGTAGGAGCTGGTGAGACACAATGATGTGGGAGAGGAGAGCTTTGTCACTTTTACCTACTCATTGTCTCATGCAAATATGTTTAGTTAACTATCAAGAGCAAAACTGGCAATGGTAGGATCTGGAAAGTGGGACTGATAAAAACACAAGAGTATCTATATAACAGAATAAGAAAACAGGTTGTGAGGGTTAGCATGCCATGCCAAAGATGGTGAAAAGCATTTCCTAGATGAAGGAAATGGATGTATTCCATATGCTGTAAAGCAGATGTAGTGATGAGATGTATGAACATCACTGCCTTATGAGACAAAGATACATGAATGCAGAAACTTTAAGAATCAGAGGTTAAGGTCAAGGAAGTACTGACAACCCCGATAGCAAAAGGGATGGGCAAGTTGTAAAAGGTAAAAGTTAAGTTATATGATGTTAATTTATTTATATCAACATCCAAACACTCCTGTGAGGAACCACTAGTGCTACAATTTATTTATAATTTTAGTATTTTATTATCTAGACTAAATATCCATTTACAACAGTCATGTGATCACGTCAAACCAATAGGCAGGGTTTATTTATTCATTTTATTTATTTCAGTTTGATAAGTGGGTAAGTGAACTTGTCAACAGACCCCTTCAGCCATGATTCAGGCACTATGGTGCAAGACAGAAGCAAATACTTATAGGCATACTAAATTATACACAGAGTTGAACATAACATATATAGTAACAAAGCAGAGGTAATACATTAGTTTACTATCTACATTGATAAATGCAAGTATATGCAGGTTAAGGTAGACATTCAGCCAATTGTTAATTATTACAAGTATATTTTTGCAAGAAAGGTTTGACTACAGTGTGAGCTGCATGGACTAGCTATCATCACAGAAACAAGAGCATTCAGTGTCCTTAAACAGTGCTTCTTTTAGTATGTTTCTAGATAATTTAAGTGTCTCTTGCTGCCTAACTTCTGCAAGTAGCCATTATGTGGAAACTGATTATTCATTGCCCCTATGTAGAAAAGGCCATTCCATGTACTTGCCTCTCATTGAGTGGCACATGGACATGAGAATAAATAGTTAGCCATCATGATGAAGCATCCAGTAAAGTGACAGTAATTCTTGAAAAAAGATACTTGCTCTGAGGGTTGAGAGCAAACACTGTGTTGGTCAACATTACATGTTTTTTTAATTAACACAGGTTTGTCTATCAGGTCAGTATTCATCAGCTGTGATAGGGTGACACTGTTAAATCCCTACACCAATCTATACTATGTATTTTTCCATTAGGTTGCCTGGATTGTTTTATCTCCTCCCATTCTGGGGTCACCAGCCATATTATACTGGTGTATGAGATCCATGGGGAAATGAACATAAAAAAGACCACTGGTGCTCATGGATGCCAGATTAGCTTAGCTGTGGATCCTCAGCTCCTTACTCCTGTCCAGTAGGCATTTGTGCAGAGGATATACACTGGTCTGCTACTAATGTCTGTGACTGGAGTAAAACTAAAGATATTCTTTACATCAACAAACTGGCAATTACTGATGTTTTTGTAGACTTCAGCAGGGAAAATGGTATTGTGAATGAACCCTAGACATGCACTTTACCCCCTTTCCCTAAGACAGTTGAGCGGTGAGGAAGCCCTCATTCCTTTTCCTTCCTTTGACAGCTCCATCAGGTTCCCAAGCACCTAATCAAACTTGGATTGCCTGGTTCATAGTCAGGGCTTATTCCTTTGTATAAAAGCAATTGCAGGATTTGCAAGTGGGTAATATGTAGGACTGGATGAGATCATAGTCACTTGGTAGGTAATGACTTAGTTTTCAGAGCTTTATGATGCAAAAAAGTGATGCTGAAATGAAGAAGACAGCCAATGTGCCTCTGTTTAAGGATGAAGGGTCATTTATTCAAATAGAATAAGTGGATTTTGTGAAAATGTACACTTAGTCAGTATGCAGGCTTATTTCAGGCAAAAATGAGGACTGGTAATTTTGGTATTAAACCAAGGGACTGCATGAATTAAGTAGTGTATATAGAAAGTTGTGGTTGCTTGTGTTGTTTTACTTTGCTTGCTAAAGGCTGCGTAAAATGCAAACAAGAAACATTATTTTGATAAGTTCCAAGTTTGTGTTTCTAGGGAGGATGAAGAACACATGCTACAAATTTAAGTTAGCAGGTCAAATACTGAAAGATGTGGGTGTTTCCTTAAGTTACAGAAATGCCACTAGTAATACCCCTTTGGAAGCAGTGCTGTGGTGGTACCGCAGTGTAACATAGCTTTTGAAATGTGGTGCACCCGAGAGTGTGCTTATTAGATGCATATTACTGTTTCCAAACAGCAAACTCAGAACTAAACCCACACTACTGAGCTGTAGAACGAACTCTCAGAAGTGCCCATGCCAACCCTTGGTCAGAAAACATGGATTCTGCCCAAAAATGAATTGAACCCACAAAGATGAAGACAAGAAAGACGCAATTAGAATCTCATAGGAAGTCCATCACGTTTATTTGAGCCATCAAAGCGCAGTTCCAGATAAATTACTGTCTCCAGACATATCTTCAGTACAGATTAGGATGGAGATTAAGTTAAAGAAATGTAAAAATTGACCTCTGGTCAAGGCACTATATTCCTAGGAAACACAACAGCCCTTACTAGTGAGTTAGGGGTACAAATGGAGAATTGATAAATCTGCCAGCAATGGAGAGTAGTATAGCTTAAACTAAATTCATCCTCAAGTCTTGGTTAGTACCTTCATGAGGTGGACCCTGTTTTTCACAAAATCTCACCAAGACAACACTAGACTGCATTTATATAGCATATATCATGGACAGAAGTAGGTCAAAAATTAAAAAAAGATAGCTAGGTGCACAAGACCCAGGATAAAAAAGTGTCCAATTCTGGTAGGTGCACTGGTGCCAGGACTGGAAAAAATTACAGCATAGAATCCTCAAAATACAGAAACATTCCTACAATGGGAATAGGCCAGGTCGAGGGGGAGGATGGCCCACCTGTTGTAGAAGGAAGTAGCAGTCCACAAAAATCACAAAAACTGATAGGCCAAAAAAGAGACATAAAGATGATAGAGTGGACTACTGAGGATAAGAAAGAAATTACGTATTGCTACTATTATGAAAAAAATCTCAGAATTTCCAGACACAAGATATACAAAAAGATTAAGAGAGAAAATAAAGGAAAGAAAAATACTTCCACAGGAAAAAGTGTCAGAAGCTTCAAATAAAAATTTGTGTTCATTAATACAACAGATTTGTGAAAAACAGTATATAGACCAAGAAACTTTGATCTGTTTGGAAAAGAAGCCTCTCAGGAAGTGAAAAATATAAACAACAAAAACTAGAGATTTTCAAAAGTATAAAAAAAAATATGGACATGGGAAAGAAAGAGAAATTTGATATGGTGCAATATTTATGCAAAATGAAAGCCAAATTAATCAATATAAAGGAGGGAGCCCCAAAAATATTCAGAGAGAAATACAGACAAAGGCATCAAAATATGGAAAAGTTCACAATAAAAAAAATAATATCACAAAGAGGGACTGTAGATGAGAAGATTAGTAAAGTATAAGTAAAAAAAAAAAAATAGAAGTTGAAGTTATGGACTGCCTGCGAAGTGAAGAATTTGGTGTGGAAGGTCTAACACAGGTTACATCGCAGCATGATGACACAAGTCCCCAAAGTAAGGAGAAACAGGAAAATCAGAAGACATCTAAAGAAGAAATATGGATATGGGAAAGGAAAAGAGATTTAATATGGTGTAATATCTATGCAAAGGAGAAAGCAAAATTAATCAATACAAAAAGAGCAGCACCAAAGATATTTGAAGAGAAATACAGTCAAAGGAATCCAGACATGGAAAACTTTACAATACAAAAAATAAGAAGACAAAGAGGGAAAGTAGAAAAGAAGATTAGTAATGGGGAAGTTAAAGAAATGAAAACTGAGGTTATGGAGTACCTGCAAAGTGAAGGATTCAATGTAGAAAATCTAATTCAGAAAGCAGCAGAACAGGATAGAGCAATGGATATCCAAATTAAGGAGAAACGAGTGGAATGGAAAGCAATTGGTCAGGTGCCATATGAAGATATTTTGGAGCCTTTCACAGGAAACGAGTATAAATGTTCGCTTGAAGCTGGACAGCAAGGGAAGGAACAGGAAACTGGATATTCTGATGTAGTCAATGTTGAGGAGTGATAGGCCAGTGAGTTCCCATATGATAGAGCAATGGATGGCACAGGATGAAATTGAAGAGAATGTGCCTCAGGAAGATGCAAAATAACTTTCTATGGAATGCCTGCAGGAAATGGAAAACAAAAAATGTGCCCTCAGTTTAGAAGAAAATGAGCTAAGAGAAGAGTTGCTTGATTTAACAGAGATAGCTAGATATATTAATATCAATGAAAGAAATAGATGCCAGAAGGTCAATAAAACCCAAGGAGTCAGAAGTTTGATCCATGCGATACAACAGAAGTAAACAGGATGTATTACTGTGCAGTTAAATTAATAGTTGATAAAGTTCTACAACAAGAACACAGGGTAGTGAGGGAAAGGAAGAGGAGAAATCGAATACCATCATGGAAGTATCGAATAGAGAAAACTATGAGGCAATTAAGACAAGAAATGTCACTAGAAGAGTATAGAAGAAGGAACAGATCAACAAAAATACTAAAAAAGATAGACCTGATGAAAGCAATGTTCAGTACTAGAACAGATCAGGTCTATCATGCACTATCGTAAATAACAAACTAAAAATTTCAACACAGGTGGAAAAACTTAGAAGATACACAGATAAATATAAAGGAAACGTACAAAATAAGCAATTTATTGATAACCCAAAAAAGTTTTATAGAGAACTGGGAAACAAGGTAAAAGGAATTGAAAGACTGCCAAAAAAGAAGAACTAGATAAATTTTGGAGAAGTATTTATGAAGATCCTGTGGAACATAACAAAGATACTAAATGGATAGAAGAAGTAAATGAAAGAATAAGAAGTTTAAAGGATATGAAATGGAATGAAGTAACAGCCAGCGAGATTGAAACAAAGTTAAGAAAAGCCTGTAAATGGAATACCCCAGGCCTAGATGCAGTACCTAACTTGCGGTTAAAAGTATTAACATCTTTGCATGAAGATTTAGCCATGAGTAAGAACTATTTATATGCAAACTCCAAACAGACACTATCCTGGCTAACAACAGGAAAAACAATCCTCCTACTTAAGAGTGAACCTGCAAGCTACCCTAAAAATTATAGACCGATAACTTGCCTTCCGACGATGTATAATCTATACACTGGAATTGATGCAGACAGAGTTTATAGTCAGTTAGAATAAAACTCAATTATGGCAGTAGAACAAAAAGGCAATAAAAGAAAGTCATATGAAACAAAAGATAATTTGTTGTTAAATAAAGTCATAGTGGAGAACTGTAAAAAGGGGAAAAACTAAGTATGGCATGGATTGAATACAAAAAAGCATTTGATAATATCCCACATTCATGAATAAAAGAGTGCTTAAAAATGTATAACATACACCCTACAATGAATACATTACAGTGACCATGAAACAGTTACAGACCACTTTGCAATTAAGCCATGATAAAGGACAGATTATTATTCCAGGCATAAAAATTCAAAGGAGATATTCCAGGGTATCTCTCTGTCACCACTGTTATTCTGCCTTGCCCTTAACCCATTAAACTGTCTACTTAACAGCTTAGGCCATTTTTATAATTTGGCTCCTAGATATCAACAAAGTGGAAAGACTTCTCATCTGCTCTTTTCGATGATTTAAATCTGTAGAGCTCATCATGATGAACTGAAAGCACAACTGCAAGTTGTCAAAACTTTTTTCAGATGATATAAGAATGTCATTTGGTCTTGATAAATGTGCAAAAGCAACCTTTACAGCAGGAGAACTGCAGCGCCAAGAAAACATCAGTTTGGGACAATAATGTAAATTAAAAGAACTTGAGTAAGAGGGAGTGTATAAATATTTGGGAATTGATAAAGGATTAACAATAGAACAAAAGGAATACTTTAGAAGACTTAAATTAATCCTGAAAACAGCTTTGACATCTAAGAACAAAATTAAAGCCATAAACCAATTTGCTCTTCTGTCAGAATGTACAATTTTGGAGTGATTGACTAGCCCCAATACATGTTGGATAGATTAGACAGGAAAACAAGAAGGATGCTTCATGCTCAACAAATGATTTATAAAAATCAATGCATACCAAGATTATATATTCCTTGTTCCAAAGGAGGTATGGGGCTCCTTGAAATTGTTGGGCTGCACACATATATGCTGACCTCACAAGACCCAAATGTAGTGAACATTTTGAAACATGAGGAGACTAAAAATAAAATGACTTCCCTGCTTAGTCTAGCAGAAGCATATCAGTGTCAAGCAGGAATGGAAATCAAACTAGAAATAGATAAAAATCAGGGAGCAACTGAATGTGACAAAAAACAAAAGAAAGAATATAAGGTAAAAGATCAGATGAGAAGGCAATAAATGTAGAAAATGCATAAATATAGTTGCAAGTATAGAAAAGTTCTCGAAGAACCTCATGTTGTTCAGGATCGAATGCAGGAATGGTTAAGGAGAGGTGAATTCAAACCAAAAGATGAAAGGTTAATATAGGCGGCCCAAGATAGTGGGCTAGGCACACGGTGGTTTACAAAATCCATTGAACATGTGGGAGAAACAGACAAATGTAGGTTTTGTAAAACATAATGGGAAACAGTCGTAAACCTTGTTGCTGGTTATGACATACTAATGGCAGAAGGACTGTATGCTGAAAGGCATAATAATGTGGCAAGACTGCTGCACTGGGGAGTGTGCAAACATTATAATACTGAAGTAACTGAAAAGCACTGGAAATATGAGCCACATAGAAAATGATGAAGTCTACATCACATGAGATCACCCATTACCAACAGTTCAAAAGATAGATGCAAGAAAACCAGATACAGTGGTTCATGAAAAGAAGACAAAAGCTGCATCGATCATTGAAATTGCTACACTCAGTGACTACAGTGTCTGGCATACAGACAGACACAAAGTCATAAAATATCAAGATTTACAGGCAGAAAGAGAGCAATGTGGAAGAAAGATACCCAGACAGTTCCAATAGTAGTAGCAGCAATGGGTCTTATAAAAAAGAATCTACAATCTTATTTAGATATGCTACAAATACATGTAACTTCATACAAATAGCAGAAGGAGCCATTATTGAGTGCATTGCGGGTGCTGCGAAGAGCACTTCTGGCTGACAACAAAGACTGAAACAATACTAAATTCATAAACTTTAATTGTACTTTGACTTAGGAATGGGGCCCATTCTTGTCATTGTATTAGAAACCCAAAAGACTTGAAATTAAAAAAGGGAGAAACATTATATTCTTAAAGACACAGAATGTATTTTAAGAAGTTAAAATGGGAATGGAGAAATTAGATTTTAAGAATAGTGATGCATGTATGTAAGGGTGCAGCAGCTATTACATATTTGATGACATTACAAATATATTGATTTTAATTCATAATCTTGTAGCCAGAAGCACTTATTTAATGAAAGTAGTTTGTACTTCATAGAGTTGTTTGGGAGATTTTATGTGTTTTGAACATGTGGGAGAAACAGACAAATGTAGATTTTGTAAAACATAACGGGAAACAGTCTTTTTTGATTTTTGGCATTTAGCTCTTCAGGATTTCATTAGAAAATAACAGAGTTACTTGAGTATTCCCTTCTTGACTCACAGGCTATGGACAAAAATATTTGGAGCTCTCTTAGCTATTTTGGGAGATTAGGTGGGGCAAAAGGCAAGGCTATACCTTGTAGGCAATAATGTTTATATTTAAAGACCCTAGAAATACTTGCCTAAATCTCTGCTTTACAAAGCTAAAGATAATTTAAGACAGAGAGAACCATTTTTTAGCAGATAATTTTTGGTATGTATCTCATACTCTAACTCTGCTACAGTAAAACTGCTTGACATGCAAGGTTAATATGGTATGGCAATAAGGCTATCTGGTTAACCAAACCAAAATTTAGACTCAGAATTTGAATTTTGTCCCTAAAGATGATCTGACTCTTATGTTTCCATATTTGTGGTACTATTGCCAAATTATATATCTTGTAGCCTTACTAGGTTTTTCTGTTGTGGAAACTGCTAATCTCTTATTCAGGGCTGTTAAGGAAAAGTAAGGGAAGTGTACCTGGAGAATTCTTCTAGAGTTCTCTCAGAAGTTTCTAATATTCAGATGTTTATACTACCCTTGCTTTATATCAGTTTTAAGTTATGCCAAGTCAGCTTTGAATGTGCTTTTTTATGAGTCTTAAAAGTTTCATTTTGTCTTTTATATTAAAAGAGAAAGTAATTAATTTCATAGCAAAAAATTATATTATCTGAAAAAATGGGGAGAGCTAGAGTACCCCAGCCTTGACCTCTGGTACAGTCCTGCTCAATCAGGATTGGTATATTTGTGTCAGATGTATACTTACGATGCCAGATCAAAGAACTTGTTACTTGGTGGTGACTGCATGTAAACCTTACAGCATTTAGGTCTTTTGCAGGCTAGTATGGACTACTGTACCATGTTGACTTTTCTCTTGGAAAGCATAATGACAAAATACTGTCACTTCACTTGGGATGCTACAAACTGCTAAGAGGTGACCTATGTCTTGCACACAAGGCATCTTCTGACCCATTAGTGATGGATTTACTGCTCATCAACAAGTAAAATGGCATCAGCAATACTCAGTCTAGGGATCTAAACCTCATCCGCAACATCAGTAGAATGGTTTGGACTGACAAGTATATCTTGCAGAGGATACCACTGCTGTGGAACAGATTCCCAGTCTACATAAAACAAAGTTCATCCCTATCCATATTCAAACCTAACTTAAATCTATGGATGGGAAACAGAAAATTTACTCCAGGACTGTCCCCTGTCCAGAGGCAGCTCCTGCATGCTTTATCCCATGAGAGGGTCCCCTCAAATTATCTATGGTATAGTTTCATAGTTTCATAGTATAGTACTAGGCTATCTGCCCTGGGGCATTTGTAAGCCTAGCCATAGTGATGATCCCAGTTATTCTCATTAGAGGTAATATGTAATTACTGACCATGGGATGGGTAAGGCCAATCTAAAAACAAATGGAATAGGTTATTTCAAGCACAAAAGGGGAATTTATCTAGGTTTAAAATGGCTTGCAAGGGCAGCTAGCCTAGTAATTACTTATGAATGTATAAATATATAAAAGATGGAGACCAGCTAAAATTGGCATATTAATTTGAAAAGACTTTTCTCATTTATGTTTCTGGGAGGGCAATTATGATTAGGAGCAAAAAATGAGAATTTGGTTAAAATGGATTCCTTCCTTTTCTTAAATACTGGGAACAAATATTTGGGAATATGTACATATTCCCTTGACAACAATTTAAACAGGTCTCCAATATGTATAGAGTACTATTTTCTCTTCTAACAGCCAGTCCCTAGAATGCAGACAGTAAAATGATCCACTATACCAGAAAAGTAGAGAGACCATGGCAGATGTCTTTCCTAGGGGGAAGGCAAGAACTGATGAGGAAACTTGGCCTTTACTAGTGAACAAAATGTATAAGGAAGTGCAACTGATTAAATAAATGGTGAGAGAGCTGTGAGGTCTTGTGGAAATATAATATGTCTATGAATATATGATACAGTTTGATGTAAGCTTTGTTACCATGATAAGTCAGAGTGTTATCAGTTTTCTGGTGGAAACACATGCCAAATATTTCTGTAACCAAAACAGGATAAACCAAGTATCTCTAGGTACATCTCTAACTATAAATATGTACCCCTAGGAACAAGAAGAACACAAATCCACATTTACTGGGAATGTAGTGGTGTGTAGACCTTTAATATGGCCCTTATTTGACTCCATCACTATTTTTAGGGATACTGACATTGGAAATGTTAACTTAACTAACAAACTGAGTATATTATTTCCTTTTATCTGTTTACATTTTCTGGTTTAACCGCTGGTTGTGACATAGTAACACTAGATTTTTATTTCACCTGATATCCTGAAAGTTTTGATCATTTTTATCTGTACCACTCTGTTTTGTAGTTAGGCTGGCTTTTGAAGCAGTCCTAGACCATGGAGACAACTGAAAAATGGTCAAAACATTTAAACTGTGTATCACAGTGAATTGATTGACAATGGAAATGCTGGAATAAATATGAGCAGACACTTATTTTACTTTTTATGTCAGTTGCTAAATTAAGGGCAACTAGAAGGTGAACATCCCAGAGTCCTCCACAATAATTTTAACCACATTAGACATAATCTTACTGACATTTATGCAAGTGAACAGAAATTGGTAACAGAGACAAACAGTACTAAATGGGCCACGTGTTTGATGTGCTGGTAGTTCTAATTGTCCTTGAGATGCTTTTCTTTCTTTCTCATGGTGGAATTTGCCCTGCTTCTGGATGGATATGCTAAATAAAGATCATGACATTTAATAGAAAGATGGACTTTCAAGATGGCTGCAGACTGACCATCAGCTTCATTTCAGCTCTCCCAGTGTGATAAAAGAACCCGAGGAATAAGAGCTAGTAATTCTGCTAGCTTGACTAAATTTCAGTTACTGTCTGGTAAGTACACTGTCTGTATGCCAGCAAAGAAGAAATTTAGAGAACCTGAAAGAAAATCAACTAGAGAAGGTAAAGAGAAAACACTTACTGGGAAGAATCCTGTAGCTGTTGAGCAAAAAGCATATTAAGCTTCAGCTTTGGTACAAGAGAGGGCTTACAGTAATTTAGAAGAAAAAATATATCAGATATACTCAAAGGTGATTAAAATAAATGAAACACTGAAAAGTATATCAAGTCAAATGACAAAAGGTCAGATAATAGAAGAAGCTTTAACTAGCTATTCAGATCAACTGATAAAACAGCAAAAATCAGAGGCTGAAATAAAGAAAAACTGGCCAAGTATGAGACTTCTCAAGATAAGCTATTTCAAAAATGGTAGTGTTAGAAGAATGAGCATGCAGAAAAAAAAACAGAGATTTTCTGCTGTTCCAGAGAAACTGGAAGGAATAGATTGTATTGATTTCAAAAAAGCACATATAAGCAACTGGGCTGTTACTCTGCAGAAAGATTTATTCATTGAAAGAGCACATGGAGTGTATGCTCCAAACCTGGCTATGAGAAAGCAGCCAACACATCTATTAGTAAATATGTGATCATACCAGCATAAAAAGCTGATCCTGACAAAATTGTAGCAGAAGGGAAAAGTATTAATAATTGAAGACAGCAGAGTTATTGTGTTTACTGTACACTAGACAGAAAAGAAACAAATTTAACCCAGTAATCATGGAATGTCAAGAGGCAGATGTGAGATTCAAGCTGCTGTATTCAACTGTCTTCAGAATATTTTTTTCTTGGAGGATCAAAGCCATTTTTTGATGCAGAACAGGCTAAGGAGGAAGTACAAAAGTTTATCCAACAAAAAAATGAGCCATCTAACAGAGGGAGAATCTGCTTCTTGTTCTTCTGACAATAAAGCTCGTAGAGAGACTTTGCAGTGAAACCTTTTCCAATGTTCCAAAGGAAAATGATTGAGAGAGAGAAAAAAGCACAGGAGTTGACTGGAAGAATCAGGAGCACCTTGGACTTGAACCTGAATCTTTGTGTTGGGATATGGAGATGAACAGGAAGAAGTCCTGCAACACTAAAATAAATGAATAAATATGGATTGTAAAGCATCAGTCACATTTATGAAATATGCCTTTTCAAGAAAATGTGGCTGAGAAAGATAGGATTTTTATTGACTTTGTTCAACTTGTGGGTGAACTGTAAAGCATATAACTCACTTCATGCCATTAGTGCTCAGAAGGTCTCTAAAAGGGGGAAAAGTAACTGTAAGGAAAACCATTTTTGTTCTCAATAGTATTTGTATAAAACATTTCAGGATATGAACTGCATATTATATAGTAAAGCTATTTCATGTAATATGCAGTCAGGGGTATTTTAAATGTGAGGGTGGGGGAACTCTTTCCAGAGATCATTAATATCTTAAAGATATTACAGTAAACAAGCATTTTGTAATTGTAATAAGAAATGAAAGGCTGGGTAAAAGCAAGTTTAAGTTAATATGTTGTAATCTTGGCCTGCTGGGGTGGAGGTGTAAAGCACACTGATTATATCATATGCAGACTTCAGATGCTTTCTCTTATTTTTGCAATGTTAATGGCTGGATTAATGCCTCTGGATTAATCTATAAACAAGTGCTTTTATAAGCAAGTAGGCTTGAAAAATAAGACAAAATGATGAAAGCCATGAGAAGTGCTAAGTTTCTTGCATATGCAGTGGTATTAGCTTGTTTTTTCTCCAATAGCAAATGTTCAACAGGAGTCAATAACTCTGCAGCCAAAAGTAGTCATATACTCTGTTCTGTGCTGAGTGAAACTGAGAAAGATTCTTTCATGCATCTGCAAAGGCATAAGCTGCTTTTTTCTGTCATTGCAGATGATGTTTCCATGGAGATTACATGTCAGCAGGTGCAAGCAGTTAATCTCGAGAGTTCTGAGAATTCTTTGTTGACAGAAATGCAAAGTTTAAAGGTACAAGGACAAGCAGTTCAGTACAAAATAATATTAAAAATTACTGGAAGTGAATAAGAGGTAGCAGCTTCCATAGCACCCTTACTACTTCAATGCATTTAAAATAGTTCTATTTAAAGATAACCAGCGCACTTTTTCTTAGGGATAAAAGTTAATGTATTTTGAAATCATACAAGCTGTTTTTCATATTTAGGGGAGGAATAGGGATAAGAAAAGAACAGACATCAATTACTGTAAGTGGTAAGACAGAGTGTAACATGTACTTTAGCATGAGTAGCCTTAATTTTAAGTTAGGTAATGCCTGTAGGCACAGCTGTCAATTTCTGCCAATTGTTCCTACCTGTAGGGTTAAACTTCACTTTTTGAAGATGTGCACAGTTGTAGGTGGTTGTTCTAAGTTAATAGGTTATAGGGGTGTTCTGAAAATGTGTTAAGTTTTTGTGTGTGATGGTTGTCATTAAAATAAAAAGTCTTGAAAATGTGACACAGATTCAAATGGAGATGCAAGAAACAAAAGTATGAAATATCAGCCTGCCAAATATTAATGTGTGCATGCAAGAAAAAAGCTGGAAATAAAAATTAAAAAAAAAAAAACACTGGCATGCATAGTATTTGAGGACAATAACTTGTTATCATAATGGCTACACTGTTCATGCTATCTTGGAATATGAATAGCCATACATATAAAAAGGTAAGAGCATTGAAATATAGCAATAACTGCAGAGTACAAATAAGAATGCTGCATGGAATACATTTGGAAAGAAATAAGGATGTTAATTTGATAAAGAAAGGGTTTTATGATAGATAATCAGATGTTTATCATGGACCAAGGAAAAGGAGAGTAACCATATTAATTGCTAGAGGAGCTCAAACAGTGATAGAATGGGAAAAAGATAATGGTAGATTTGTGGCAGTAAGGGGTTATTGGCAAGGGAGGAGTATTATGTTGTCATGTATTTATATTCCACCACAAAACTGCTATTAAGGAGCTTAAGAAAAAATTGGGAGAAATAATTAGATTTCAGTAGGGGCCATTACTTATAGCTGGGAACTGGAACTTGATTTACAACAGTGAAGAAATATCTGGGGGAAGAAGAGAAATAAAAACAAAACATGGCAGATTTCTGAAGAGATTTATGAAAATATTTAGCATGGAAAACATAAATTTAGTAGTAAGAACTAGGAGAGAATTTACATATTATTCCCCAAGGTATAATAACTGGGCTAAACTAGATAGAAATTGTATTTCACAGGAACATGCACATTTAATTGCAAGTTACAACATACATCCAATAACTATTTCTGATTATGCACCAATAAAAACTATGATAAAAGTGGAGGTCAATGAGGTAAAAATGGAACACTGGTACTTTCCTCCCTACCTGTTAAAAAGAGAGGATTTTTAAGGAATGGATAGTGGGAATTATTCAATAGTTATTTTGGGAAGATATACATTTCTTCAGAAGTTATAGATAGTGAGAGGGAGAAAATGAAAATGGAGTTTAAAATAGGGTAGAAATAAAAGAGGAAAAGTAATAGATATGGTTAAGAAGTAATAAAATTTATTTAGAGAGGGTGACAAAGGTTTAAAAAACTGCAGTATAAGGGGAATCTCACAGATAGTATCTGGATAATATATACAAGTTTACAAAGATTGCTGTTATTCAACTATGTTTGATAATACCTGCAGAGCACAAAAACTTTTATCACCATGACTTGGTAACATAAAGTGGAAAGGGTTCTCAACAAATGTAGGAAGTGTATAAAATATAACCAGAGATCCTGCAGTGGTATAAGAGATAGTGCGGAAATTTTATGAAAGTCTGTATAAAACAAAGAAATGTGAAAATCAAGAAAGAGCACAAATGGAAATATTTAGAGAAGACTTAATTATTTTAAAGTTATAGGTACATGAGGCTCAACAATTAACATTAGGATAGGAGGAGAAGAGATAAAAACAGTGATGTACTGTCAGTCTGCAGGAAAGTCTCCAGGAACAGATAGTATTCCTGTGGAAGTTTGAAAGTTAGGAAGGAAGAAAGTGATACAGATCTGGAAGGATTTGTTTAACAGTATTTTAAAAGGAGGGAAAGCACCAACATCTTGGTAGAAAGCTGTGGTGGCTGTAATACCCAAAGATGATAAAGACCCAAAAGACCAAGATTCATATAGACCCATTTCAATTTTAAGCCATGGTTAAAATATTTTGTTTATAACTGGAAAAGGTATTGCCAAAATTGATAGAGATGGATCAATGTGGTTTTGTGGAGGGGATGCAAACATTTGGCAACATTAATAGAATTATGATGGCCCAGAGGGAAGCAGAATGTAAGAAGGTACTGTAGTTGTTAGTGGGTCATTATGCAGAGAAAGCATTCAACAGCGTAAGCTGGGATTTTATGAGTAGGACAAAGTAAACAGTTACATTTCCTGATACAATAATAAGGTTAATTAGAAGGGTATATGAAGGATTGGAGGCAAAAATTAAAGTGAAAGATCCATTCTTCTGTGATAAGTTGCACCTGAAAAGAGGAACCAGGCAGGTGTGTCCTTTTTTCCTTTTGTCATTTGCTTTATATTTAGAACAATTGGCAAAGAAAATAAGGGTGTCAGAAATTCAGTATTATAATCGGTATGGTAATCAATAAAAGTTGGCTTTATTTGCAGATATATTATTTTGTAACTGATCAATCCAGAAAAAAAAGACATCTACTTAATGTCGTGGAACATTTTGAGACAGATTAAAATAATTTTGTGATATAAAATTAATGAAGATAAAATGAAGGCTATAGCCATAAATTATGTAGCTACACATGAATTAGTTCAGCAATATCCATATTTATGGGGGCACAATAAGATGGATTATTTAGGTGTATGGATTAAAAAGCTTCATTATGACAGCTAGGGATATGTGGGAATCAACTAAATAAAAGATAACACAAAAACTGAGAAACTAGAAGCTCTTGTTTATGGATATAGATAGTAAGATAGAAAAAGTGAACATGTTTTAATTTCTTTAGATTAATATGCATGTCAGGCATATTTTTATCAATCGGAGAAGTTGTGGATAATAATAATGAGTTGAAGGAATTTATCTGGGAGTGGAAGAGTTAAGTGAGCTAAGCTGATCCTTCTAATAGAACAATTTTGTTTAGAATTCTCTGACTTGAAGGGATATTTTAGAGCTATACAACTAAGGCTCGTAAACATGACACAAGGATGTTATAATTTAAAGTGGAAAGGGATGATGATAATGTGGGAGGAATTTAAGAAATAAGGAGAGAGTGGGATGTTGGATGCAGACCATTAAGGATAATAATAACAGCCATACAGAATATTCATAAAGTAGCAGAAAATGTTCTAAGAACTTGGTCAACACAAAAATGGAAAAAGGAGAGTTTGCTGATAGGGATGACTGTAAATAGCAGTACAGAGAACAGGCAAGAGGGGGCTGGAATTTACTGGATAAAATTGGCAAAGCAATCAAGGTACTGGGAGCAAATAAATAGAGAGGGAATGGTAACAGAAGCCAAGACGGCATTTGGACTGCAGGCTAGAGCCCCCCTTCCCTACTTGGGATTGATATTACAGTGTATGTTGACAAAAAGAGATGGGGATCCTAAATGAAATACCTATTCTGGTAGAGTTTTTAGTTGAATGTAGAACAGATGCTGTTAAGGAAGGGATAATTATTAAATATAAGATATTGCATTACAAGTAAAAGAATCAATCAGAGGTGGTTAGAAAAGCTTGGGAAGAGAGATTAAACAATCAATTTACAACAGAAAAATGGAAGGATATATGTATTGCTCCTAAGTATGCAACAAAACTTTACCATTTTCTGATTGAAAGTGTTTGCATAGGAATTTCTGCACCACAAAGATAGTTCAAAGGTTGTTTTTCAGGTAGATGGCAAATGTTGGAGGTGTGATGAGGTAAAAAGAGGTAACTGGGAACATATTTTGGGAGTGTGTCACAAAATGAGATACTGTCAGCCTAGATAGCTGGAATTTTGTAAATAAATCTATGTCATTTGTGAATATTAACATGATTTATATAGAAGTGTAACCAAAGGAGATACTGCCAACATAGCTGTCTGGAATTTTGTAAATGGTTATGTGCCATTTGTGAATGTCAGCAAGCTTCATGTAAGATGCTTGTGTTACAAATGTATTAGAACTGTATGTTATGTGGATATCAAACTGCTGGTATAGAAGTGTGTGTTGAAAAGGGTTTGTAAAGTACTGAGCTTAAAAAATTTAACCACAGTGTATCCTGATGGATTGGAACAGAATTATATATACATTATTGTAACTGTTTAGATGTATATATGTTAACAATGAAAACAGGAACACAGGAGATTAATTTCAGAAAAATAGCTGAACATTTAAATTACTTTATGACCATGTAATAAAAGGATGTTATCTTTCAGTTTCAGTGCAGTAACAGACACAATGTCCAGAGCTAGAAGTTTTTTGCATTGTCTTGGAAGTGTTTATTGTATTATGACTTCTATGATCTGCCTTAGGTCTAAAAAAGACCTTGTTTATGTATTTTTTACAGGTAGATGCTAAATGGTACCAGTTGGCATCAATGGCTGTTTTGAGCCTGGGAACTGAAGTTAGATGACAAAAATTATGTTGTTCTGAATGTAATCCAGCAGTAATATTTGGTATATTAATTTGGAAAGTCTCTGAGAGAGAGATAGCATTCTATATTTTGTCTTTGGCCTGACAAAAACATCATCACTACATCTGCCTGCTTGCTCTGTAAGTAAGTTAACTAGGGTACAGTAATTTCTCTTAGATACAGTCTGGAATATAGTGAAGTATAGCTTAGATGTTTTCTTTATTTATTTGAGACTATCCTGCAATGCTGTTTTAAATATTTCCTAGGATTTCTAACTCTGATGTAACTGTGACTGTTTAATGAGCATTTTCTTGCTCTTTTATTTATTATTAAATATATTTAAACCTTTCATTGTGGCTGATATTTGTGAGACATATTTAAGTTCTGAGAGTACTTGCATATTTATTTGGTGACACTGTGAGCCACTCCTAATAGCTTTGCTCTTGGTCAAACTACCATTTGTATTGATAGTAACATTACACAGTAAGATTGGACACCCTTTGTTATGGGCCTTAAAGTAGCTAATAAGGAAGTGGCTGGTGGCAGTGATAACTACCTTATAGTCTGGACAGAAGGGAGCATGGCTAGTAAACCTGTGCCAGCCTTTCCCAGGTGTATGTGTATGTGTATAAATCAAACCTCAAAGTGTGTGTGTCAGCTACTTGGGCAGGGGCATGAAGCAGAGAGGGTGTTGAAGGTATTGGCTTGCCCACTCAGCTGAGATCTCAACTCTATAGCTGTGGTAGCAGCAAGTCTTATTGGGGATCTGGAGAAAGAGGGAGAAACCAGCCACAGACTGACTGTGGTCTCTGTGTGCTCTTAAGGAAAACTGCACTTGATGCATAGAGCTGCAATTGAAAATAGTGTGTGTGTGTGTGTGTGTGTGTGTGTGTGTGTGTGTGTGTGTGTGTGTGTGTGTGTGTGTACTTGTCATCCTCCCAATGTACATCCCCCAGTGGTGGTGAGGATTGAGGCTCCTTGATTACTGTTGCCAATGGTGGGGCATTACAGAGTGTAATGAGCTGGCAGATTTTAAAAAAAAATCCTTACAAAGTACTCTGTCAGAAATATTGGGTGAGCAAATGGAAAATGATTGTTCTTAGCTAGCACACAGGATCTGAATTGCCTAGATAGAGTAAGGCTTATGCTAGTGGCTGCCAAAAGAAGGAATTAATAGAAAATTAAAATCAAAGTCTAATCCAGCTGTATTTTGAGCAATGCATATTGTTACAGAGATAAAAAAGTGGAAGTGTGATCTTTTGAAAAGGAAAGGAGCAAATTACATAGAAATAAATGGAAATTGTGAGAACAATACATTCAGAATAATGCTCAGGAGGAGAAAGGTTTAAAGGAAAGCAGGAATTGAGCAATTTATATATTGTTGGACTGATAGTTATAAAATAAAGAACATATGTTATGTATAATGTATGTAACTGGAAACATGTTTATATGGTTTGTTTTCTTTTATATTAATATATTCTTGCCTATGTCTATGAATGGCACCTGTTTTTTTTCAATGTTGAAGTGCAACTGATCAAATTATTTACTGAAGGTGAAATTAATTTGTTTGGGTATAAGTGTTACATCTATTGTTTCTTTGTATTTCAGTAGTAAAGGACTTTAAGAAATCATTTCAGTGATTTTTTTTTACTATTATAAATAACTGCAGTGAGGGCGACATGATGCATTTACTGTTAATTATGAGCCATTTTGTTTTGAACAGTTGTATAGCACATATATGTTCTGTTATTGTGGCTTAGTTCTTCTGGCACAGCGTTTGGCAAATTAATATGTGGCATTTTTTAAGAAAAGAGTAAAAAAAGCTGTGATTGTAAAAATGTATCTTTTTTTCTAAAAATTTGACTAGCTTACATTTGGTAGCACTAAAATTAGTGCTGTAATTCTGCATTGCATGTTCATTTTCATCAATCCATCCTGCAGTATTTATGAACTTTTGTGAAGGTAATAATCTGCACTCACAAAGTAACCACCAACAAACAGTCATTTTCCAGCAGCCATATGTTTAATTAATCACTTTTGTTCATAGTCATTCCTCAAACTTCATCAGAATAATAAAAAAACAATCCATTGTGTTTTTATATATATATATATATATATATATATAGAGAGAGAGAGAGAGAGACTTATAAAGGTGCAAATATACTTTTATTAGAATATATGTGTAGTAAATATAACAGTGCATGTACACTTCAGTTTGCTGGAATATATGTAGGAAAATATAGTCAGTTAGATGCATGTGCATTTCTGTTTTCTAGCATATATACATTAAAGGCTTAAACTGCTCTTAGCTAAAAAAAACAAGTAAAAAGGCATCCAGCTGTATGTAAAATGAATGTTCAGTGTTTAGTACAACGTCAGGGAAATGCTGTTAAAAATAATTACTGAGACCCTACCAGGTTGGAAACAGGAAAATGAACGACTCCCTACCTTGAAACAAAATACAATGAACAGACTGTATGACATCAGAAGAATACCAAAGTATTGACTTTGAAAGTTCCCAACAGACTGCATTACATCAACATCAAAAGACTGCTTTCATAAAAAAGTATAAAAAGAAGAGTGACTGAATGATGTTAGATCTGATTTTTGTTAGATCTGGTATATGTACTGGAGGGTTGTTAATCTATACTGGCTGTGAAAAACCAAACCTGAAACATTAAAGCTATAAACTGTACATTGTACATGTCGTTTCTTACATAGACAAGCTATTTTATTAGTACTGGCAAAGTTAACATAGTGCTAAAGAGGTTAATAGTCTGCAAAGTTCAGTGCATTAATCAGACTTTTATTTGAACAAGGTACCAGCAAGCAGCAGCAGTAGCACAGCCATCTGCATTTAATTTTTTCAGTGGCAAGCCTTGCCTATATTTGAACACAGGGGAAGTGGTGCCTTGTATAAGGTCACTTCAGTAAAGGCACAGTAAATGGAAAACCTTATTAGGGCACTTGGATCTACATGCACTGAGTAAGTGGGTAGTAACATTTGATTGGTACCATCAGAAAAAAATGTTTGGTATGACAATAAATGTTTATTGTGTAAATCATATCAAACTGCTTTCTGTGTACAATGCCATAAAAATACAGTGCAGACCACTGTTAGCAAACTGACTTGCAAAGAAATATCTTCTGATAATAAAACAGAAGAAAAGGGTAATGATTTTACATTGTATCCAGACACTAAACAGTTATGTCCTGTCACTACGCTAATTTCAGAGCTACAACAACTGTCAAATCACTTACTGGCAAAATCCCCTGGAGATCTTATTATACCTTTTAAAGAGTATGTACAGCTGTGAAATAAAGCTACTAAGCAATAAATAACAGACAAGGACAACAATGAGTCTCATGATAAATTGACAGAAGAGTTTAATAAATTCCTGAGAGACAGACAGAGTGAGTTCAGGGAGTTCAAAGATGCCATACAAAAACTATGTCAAAAGTGCATAGGGTACCTGTAATCAAAAGAAGAGTCTCTTGACAAGTATCATAAAGCCTGTAAGCAATTAGAAAAATAAATTTCAGACCCTAAGCAGTGTTTACAAGATAAGGAAAATAAATTAACTGAACTGATAGAAACTAGTTTACAAAACACAACTTTAATAGCTCATCTTAACGAGGAACTGAAAAAAAAGTTAAGCCAGTTCAAATCATAGAACAAGGAACTAGAGCTTATCTGTATAAACAGTCCAGATAACCAGATTCTTGCAAAGTTTACTACAGTGGAATGATAAAAGGGCATATTTTATAACATGCTTGCATTTGAAGAATGGGTAGCATACACAGCAGGATATGATGTATGGACAGATGCATTACTCAGATGTTTCTGGATTTTTATTCCCAAATGTTTTAAAACTTTCATTCAGTTAAAGCAAGACACATATCAGTTAAACAGTAAAGTAGGATGTATGACAACCATTCTAATGGCATATACACAAGGGCTTCCTCTCACAGCTAAGCTGTTAGATAATTTCAGAATCACCATCTTAGATAAATTAATGGAACAATGTGAACACTTTAGGCTTGCTTTTCAGATAATATATCAAATGTCAAAGAGGGACATGCAAAAGCCAGAAATACAAAACAGTTAACACATTGCTTCTTAGAGCAAGTAAAAGGGGTCCTAGGGGATATTAAATGCATTCATGAAGAAAATTCAGATACACTCGCTGATTTGGTACAAAACTTAATGAGGGGACAGATTATGGCCGATGATGGGGTATTATACTCGCACCATATCTTTGCACTAGGAGAAGGGAATGAGCCATTTGAGATAATTAGTGAAGTAAAAAGCCATGGAAGGCAATGGTGCTGTGACCAACCACCAGCAGAAAGAGCTGCAACAGCACCGCCAACTCCTGCTTCTGTATCCCTAGCACCAGAATGAAATTCAGGTAATGAACAAAGGTACCAACATGTTTTTTCTGTAACAAAAAATAGGGCATGTTAAGCAAGACTGTGATCATTACAAGGCTTGGCATAAAAAAAGGAAGAACAGGGTGTGTTTCCAAAAACAGAGCCAAAACATTCACAAGACAAGTCAGAAAAACAAGTCATGCATAGAAACCTTACAATATTGATAAAGACAGCTATAAGGGTCATCAATACACAGGGAAAGGGGGGTATGCCTGGTAGATTTTCAGGCAGCTTCACCTGTAAATCCAAAATACTTGGAAGAGCAAGCAGAGGAAATAGCTAGGTGGCAGTTACATAAATAAATTGAAAAATCTAAATATGTAAATCACTCAGATACACAGGAAAAAAACAAAATCATGCAGTGTGCCACATTGCAAATGACAATAAAAGTGAAGATGAGTGAATTCTCTACAATAGGGGTGTGCCCCCTACTCTGGTATCTTCCTTTACTACCCTTAAAAAGGGCTGAGATGGGCAACCACTGATTGATATCTGGGTGGAGGGATCATTATGGCAAAATGCCTTATTAAACACAGGAGCAGCAGTATCCATTACAAACAGACAGTTACCTATAAATCCTAAGAAAAAGGTTTGAATTTCTGTATTTAATGGCACAGGATGCTGTGCAGTAAGTAGCCAAGATGTAAATATAAAATTTCACCAAGAAGGGCAGATATGGAAAGGTACATTTTTAATGCATCCATCTTGTTCAACTACCATTATTGGTGTGGATATTTTAGGATGTTTCAGCATAGTAGCTGATTTACCTAACAATATTTTGTGGATGGGAGACAGGGCAACAGGAGTGGGAGAGATAAATGCAGGTTGCTGTGCAATCTCTTTACTTGAAAAATGTGATAAGCCCACAGGATGTGTAAATACAGACGGTGAGGATGTGTGGTAGCATTTACAACAATAATTTCCAAATCTGTGGTCCAAGGGACCCAGTGACTGTGGGAAGCTGGAAGTGTCAGTGCAGGGTAGGTTGTGATCAGGATTACATACCTCCTTTTCAAAACAGTATCCCATTCCTAGGGAGGCAGAAGAACATATGGAAAAAAATGTATTGCAGATTGAGGAAAAGGAAGGAATCATACAAAAAGGTAACAGTGCCACAAATTCACCTATCTGACCAGTTAAAATGAAAGATGGTAGTTACTGCCTTGTCATTGATTTAAGAAAAGTAAATCAGTACACAACTCCTAGGGACATTTAATTCCAGGAGTTCCAGAGCTGGCTGCATGTATTAAGCCACACAGTAATAGATCTAGCAAATGGCTTTTTTGCAGTACCACTCAGAAAAAGGGACTGGCCACGATTTGCCTTCCTATTTAAAAATCAGCAGTATGTCATAACAAGATTACCTCAGAGCTTTCAAATTAGTTCAGTTATATGTCATCAGATGGTAGGTTCCATTCTGCAACAGTTGGAAAAAGATAGTTCAGTGTTACATTACACTGATGACACATTAATTCAGGCTGAAACACTGGAGTAGCATGTATGGCTTCTTAAAATGTCTTTCATACTCTGCAGCAGGCAGGGTTTAAGGTCAAAAGTGAAAACATTCAGTTTATGACACAAGAAGCTAAGTTTCCAGGTACTATCATAAAACCATCAGGAAGGTTTCCATGCTCAATGAGTGTGTAAGGCATTTTACAAATGGAAAAGCCACTAATTATAATAGATTTGCATAAATTCATGGGATACAACAGGGAATTTATAGTGGATTATGCAGCTGTGGCAGCTCATCTATAAAAAATGTTTCAGGAACAAAATAACTCAACCCTTTTAGAGTGGGGACCACATGAGGACAAAGCATTTTCACAGATAAAGGTAAAGTTAGCACAAGATACAGAATTAATAGCACCCGCACCAAAGTTGCCATTTCTGTTAGAAGCAGGAGCTGGGAAGAAAACATTATCTGTTGTACTGTTACAGGAATAGCCACATGGCAGTGACAACAGGATGGAAAAAAACATTACTTCCTGGCACCTTCTGTAGTCATAAAATGATTCCAGTTGAACTGGGCTACCACCTATGTATACAACAATTATTGGCCATTTACTGGGTATTAAGCAAACTGAGTACTTAACTGTATTTTCCAGCATTGTAATACAAACACCACACCAAGCAGTAAAAGCTCTAGTAAACAAATTTGAAATGAATAAAATCACAGATGATATTAGCCAAGCAGTCTTTGCAAAATGGATGGCACTTTTTGGAATGAAAACTGTCACTGTACAGACGGGACAAATATTATTTGTCAAATCACATGAAATATGAAGGAAGACAGAATAACTGCTTAGAAAAAATAATGACATCTGACGTACAATTTTTGGCATCTGACTTTGACCATTTTGAGCCATCTGTCCTTGTAGATGGAGCAAGGTTTTGGGACAAAGGTAAATACTGGACAGGATTTGCCTTGGTTCCAGAAAATCCCAAGTTGGGGTCTCCTGAACTAATTAAGTTACCAGGACACATGTCAGCTCAGAGAGCTGAATAAGAAGCAGTACTATATGTGCTTAAATATTACAATCCTGTTAACATTTTCTCAGACAGTGCCTATGTAGCAAATTCTTTAAGACTGCACATAGACACTTAGGTAAGGCAAGGATTTGAAGACAGTGTAGGCAAACCACTGTGACACGCTTAAGTATTAAATGACATATATAAAGTAATAACAATGTCAAATCAGCAGGGGCAATACAGTATCTTAAAGGTAAAAGCACATCAGAAATTGACAAGTGAAACTTTCAGGTTAAATGCATTAGCTGACAAAATAGCAAAACAAGCAGCACAGAGTAGAAAAGAACATTCAGAGTATGTATATACTGATACAGAAGTCAGTGCCTTAAAAAAGTCAGATGAAGAGTCAATTGAGGAAGACCTTATAAATATTCAAAAGCAACAGGGCTTAAAAGAAGAAATTGATCAGTGCATGCTAGCAGAAATACCACCAAAGGAATATTATGCATACACTACTTCTAAAGGATTGCAGTTGACATATGTGCCATTTCAGCTGGTATGACAATTGGTCAAGTTAAATCACCAAATACTGGGATAACTAGGAGCTGATAAACTATGGGCAGTTGTAAAAGAAAAATACTGGAACCCAAGTTTCAAAAAGATTGGTAGGTTAAGTGTAGAAGAATGCCTAATCTGTCTGCAGGTAAATGCTAAAAGTAAAAAATCTCAGTTACATTGAGTCCAGCCAGCAGATGGGCCATGGTATGCAGTTCAAATAGATTATGCAGGTCCCTTGCAAATGACAGCAAAGGCAACAGCAGAAGCTTTATGGAAAAATATCTTCTGTCATTTGGGATGGCCAAGAATTATCGAATCAGACAATGGGCCACAGTTTGCCAGTGACCTAATAAAGCAAATGGGCAATCTGTTAGGAATTCATCCAAGATTACATGTGCCTTAATTGTAGAGCGAATGAATCGTACACTCAAGGAGTGGCTTTAAAAGGCGTGTCTTGAAAAAGGAAATATATGGGTGCAACATTTGCCAGGCATACTTATGGGCATAAGGGCAACACCTAACAGTAAGACAGGAATATCTCCTTATGAAATCATGACGGGGAGAAAAATGCCATTATAGTTATCTTTTGATCCTGATACACCAGACGGTAGACCTATCTTAGAAATCAGCAAGCAGCAGCAGTGGTTAAAACAGCTTACAGAAATATGTGACTACAATGCAAGAGAGCAAGCTTTCCATCTATGGAAAAAGGTTCCCAATATTACCGCCACAAGAAATCCTTCCCTGTGGAACAAAGGTATTAGTAAAAATGTTTCAGATGGAAGGACCATGGGATAGCAATTGGCAGGGACCTTTTGAAGTAGTGGAACAAATAGGTCCATTGGTGTACAAAATAAAAAAGAAAAAGAAAAACAAAACAGTGTTAGTGCATAAAGATCAAATGAGAATAATCAAAAGCAGTGAGGAGAGAGAGTCACAAAAGTGACACGCATGTATTCTCTTTTCAGAAAATGAAACTGTATCTGCCTAGAGTGCACCAGTTTGGAATACAGAAGAGCAAAAGGCAGACAACAGCAGATATAAATAATATAAATGTTTGTGGTTTTAAATGTGTGCTAGTTAATTCAATATCTCTTTTTGTTTTTTTACAAATTTTTGTAATTGTATAATAGCAACAGAAATTGCAGAAACTCCAGCAGAACACGTATACAAAAGGAATGTTAGTAACATAAGGTTGTACTGGACAAATCATAATACAAAAATAATTAAAGGTATTTTCTCTTGTCCAGGGAGACAAAAATGTCATGTTGGAAATTTTTCCTTAGACCAGAGTGTCACAGTCTGGAAAACAGCCAGAGGACAGGCATACATTCAATTTGCACAGATTGAATCAAATGTATCTTTACAAAACATAACTGCAATAAAATGCTGCATATTACAGGGGGAAAGGGCACTCTTTCAATTTTACAATGACTGTGTAAACAGTACTGCAGAAAGGACTACAATAAAGGTACAAGACAGAAATATACTGGTCTGTATTAATGATTCAATAATCACTGGAAGATGGCCTTGCCTTTTTGCTATCAGAACTTTTAATAATAGTCCCAAGTTTGATCAAATAATCAGGGTGTCATCAACATGTACGGTAGTGGGACAAAATTATCAAAAAACAGTAATGCATTTTAATATCTCATTCCCTCCTGCCATTACTGGTTGTCGGAGATGGAGAGCTTGGTACAACACTTTGTTAGGGGGAATAAGGACAGGCCTAAGTACATTAAATTCAGCTGATACAGAAATACTGGCAAACAGATTAAAACTGACAGGCCAGGATATTTCAGAAATAGTACATTTACAAGCACAATGGCTTCCTACTATATGGGCATCACAAAAAAGACATATACATTTTCAAAATCAGCTTTTACAACATTTGAATGATCCCTTAATTAGCAGATTAGGGTTTGATGTTAATGCTGCTAAATTTGTAGTTTGGACTAAATGCACTTTACAGTCTTTGTATGTACAAATACAAAAACATTTGGTGCAGAGTAAATTAATATCTAGTAATGAATATGTGTGGAGAACCATGTTTGGAAAATGGATCCTAAGTATTAATTGGATTGAAATGCATGGGCAGCAAACAGTCTGCACAAATACATAATGTACAGGAAAAGTTACACATTATAATGTAACAAGTTCAAAAGTAATGTGTCAAGTCATAGTTCTACCACTAGTTTTTGGACCACCATTCTCTCCATATCAGTAATGGTTGCCCCAGCTAAAGTGAAATTATATGAATTTACAAAACAGAACTCACAAAACTGAACACTGCACTAATACGGTTAATGGACTGGTGTGTGGTCAGCACTCACCAGTACACGAACCTTTTTACAACATTCTGTAAATCTATGTAAATGGAACATTTTACCTTCTAGTTTTGAAATGTTTACAGAGATAGGGCCATAGTTTGTATGTATTGTAACAAATCAAAGTTTAACATTTACTAAATAACATTCTTTCATAGGTTGTCTTAACAACCTTACCCATTTAGTATGGCATAATGACACATATGTGTTTACCCCAGAAAACAAGGCCGTAATGCCTTTACAATGGAATCCACAAGCATTATCAATGACTAATGTAGGATTTTCATTGGAATCATTGTATAAAGTCATAAATGAAAGTAAACAGTTAACTGAACAGTTACAAAAGGTTAATAAAACAATCCTAAGTCATAAATTAAATTCTGCAATTGTAAAAAATAAGCTAATCAAGCTCGCAGACAAAACTGAAGCCAATACAGCTCATAACTGGTGGGACATTTTCACAGAATGGTCTTCAAAAGGAAAAAAGTTGTTAAATTGGATAATTCATCCAGTTCTAGTAGTAATGGTTGTTATCACTGTGTTAACCATATGGAACTGTGAAAGAAAACTAAAGGTTTCCTAATGTATTTTCAGTAGAGCAAATTAAAAATTATGATCTGACCAAAGAATACATATCAATGTAAACTGTTTTGTGTGTTTTAAAACAAAAAGGGATAACTGTTTTATATATATATATATATATATATATATATATATATATATATATATATATATATGTTTTTTAGACATAACAGTGCATATATACTTTTGTTTATTAGAATATATGTGTAGTAAATATAACAGTGCATGTACACTTCTGTTTGCTAGTTAGATGCATGTACGTTTCTGTTTCCTAGCATATATACATTAAAGGCTTAAACTGCTCTTAGATAAAAAGCAAGTTAAAAGGCATCCAGCTGTATGTAACATGAATGTTCAGTGTTTAGTACAATTTCAAGGAAATGCTGATAAGGATAACTCCTTAATTCATAAGACCCATATGCAAAGAAATGAAGAACAACTCCCTACCGGGATGGAAACAGGAACAGGAATGACTCCCTAAAAGTTATTCACCTTGAAACAAAATACAATGAACAGACTGCATGACATCAGAAGAATACCAAAATATTGACTTTGAAAGTTTCCAACAGACTGCATTACATCAATGTCAAAAGACTGTTTTCATAAAAAAGTATACCAAGAACAATGACTGGATGATGTTAAATATGATTTTTGCTAGATCTGGTATGTGTACTGGAAGGTTGTTAATCTATACTGGTCAAGAAAAAACAAACCTGAAACATTAAACCTGTAAACTGTACAGTACTGTAAGTGTCTGTCACACAGACAAGTTATTTTATTAGTACTGTGCAAAGTTAATAATATAGTGCGAAAGAGTTTAATAGTCTGCAAAGTTCAGTGCATTAATCATACTTTTATATTAACAAAGCACCAGCAAGCAGCAGCACAGACATATGCATTTTAATTTTCACATTGCACTAATTTTAAAATAAGAACACCTAAACACATGATACATGTTTAAGCATAAAAACATCCCAATCATACATTAGACTACAATGAACTTAAATATGTACAATAATTTACATAAAACATACTCATATATAAACATAAAAAAACCATCAATAAAATAATTTAATGTATAATAAAAATTAATTTGTTATATAAGGAAAAGATTGATTTTAATATAAATATACATTAAAAAATATATATAATATAAAATATATATCTCACAAAGGGCTCATCTTAAGGAAACTGATTCAGAAATTAGGGAGATGTGGTCATAAACAATGAACAATTGTACATCCCACCAATTTTATAGAACACTAGTCCTATCATCTGCAATAATGTGAACAGTGGTGTGGACTACTGTAAATATGAACACGCTATGATTATTCTATATGGAGACCTGAATAATAATGTTAATAAGTTCATTATTAAAAATTGGGGTATCAGATTAACTGGATGTAAAACTCAGGATTGTGTATAGAAAAGGTAAAATTATCAAGAATATTACAGAAAATGGGGAGGGGGCAATATACTGGTGAATATGGTATGAACAAATGTGGGACCTGTTAACAATACAGATTTATCTATGATAGAGTTGTTATTAGTATACCCTCCTTCTCCAGGGTGCTAAGAATCAACAGCAACTATAATTGTGGTACAAAAGGAGTGAGGAGTGCTTTATATAGCTGTATGTTTATCATGTTCAGTATTCTGTTTTGGTCAAACTGAATGACAGCTTAGGGCATGTATCATGAGCATGTATATGCCATTAAGAAATGTGATAACACAAATATTCTAGCTTGCTAGTCAAGAATCTATAGAGGTTTTAAGAATTTTTTTTTTATTTTAAATATTTGAAAGCATTCCACAACTGGATAGAGGTGGAGATTAGGAGGTGAAACTTGCAACCTGAAAAGTATACTAACAAACTAAGTTAACGCAACCTACTCCCCATGTTTAAATGACAAGGTTTCTCTCATTAGCAACTCATGTAGCTTTTGTTTTTTTTTTTAGTAATTCATTTTAATGAGCTATATATATATTTTTCATATTTTATATATATATTTTAAATGTCTATTATACATACACACACACACACACACACACACACATATATATATATATATATATATATATATATATATATATATATATATTAATACCATTTTCCTTCTAAATGGAATTACTTTTTATTATACATTAGCCTATTTTATTTATCATTTTCCATGAAATTTTTAGATTTATACAAGGGTATATTTTGTGTAAATTATTGAGTGGATTTTCATTCATTGTAGGCTATTGTATAACTGGGAAGGTTTTATTGGTTAAATCTATGTCACATGTTTAGGTGTTCTTATTTTAAAATTAGTCCAATGGATTTCTTTTTATTATTCTGATGCAGTTTGTGGAATGAAATATGAATTAAAGTGCTTAATTAAATATATGATTATTGGGAACTGACTGCTTGCCGGTGTTTCCTTTGTGATTGTTCTAACGTTATGCTGGATTGCTTTTAATTTTTGTCCTGTGCTAATTTGCAGTCAACTATGTAGTTACACTGCAGAAAAAGAATAAGGGACAGATTCAATAAAGTGTACATGAAGTGTACACTGTTCTGAGTGAACAGACAACACAGACATAACTCACACCTTCTTCCACCCAATATTAGTTTTCCTGCTGATATTCTTCCAGCTTTAAATATTGACAGGGATTTATACAGGTTACCACAAAGTGTAAGACTACATGTACATTTAATGTATTCTTCCTGGTGACTAGAAAGTACAAAAAATGTGGTAAGAATTTTACTGAATACATATTGTGTACACTTAGTGTAGGCTTTACTGAATCCAGCACTAAGAATGATCCCAGCACAAAGCCCTGTGGGACTCAACTCAGCACTTAACAAGAACTGGACATGTAATCTTCTACTGTCATCTACATTTGTTTTCTCCTGCTGATTGAGTTATTTAGCTACTGGATTAGATAACAACTAAAATGTAGTTGAAACAACACACACACACACATGTATATATATATGGGTTCACTTTAGATTATCAAATTTCCGAAAACTCGAAACCCATATGGTTAAGACCATATGACTGAGTTTTTGGAAACTCAAAACTCTAAAGTGAATGAAAAAAACAAAAAAAAAAAAACAAAACATAAAAACAACATTTCTGCAGGGGGCAAGCCCACCCTACACCCCCCACACCCCCCTACTTTGATATACCAACTCCAAGATTGCACTACAGCGAGGACATGGGAAACCTCCCATTCTGAGCTTCTGCATACAGCACGGACAGGATTTTTCCCTTTTGTTTGCTGTAGTGCGATCTCGGAGTTGGTATATTTAAGTAGGGGTGTGTGTGGGGTGAGAAACGTTTTTATGTTTTGTTTTCTTTTTTTTTTCATTCCCTTAGTTTATAGTTTCAAGTTTCTGAAAACTCAATCATATGGTCTCGACCATATGTGTTTCGAGTTTTTGGGAATTCGATAATCTAAAGTGAATATATATATATATATATATATATATATATATATATATATATATATATTTAGGTTCATAGGTTCATAGATTAGTACTAAGCTAACTGCCCTTGCGAGACATTTTAAGCCTAGCCAATTATCCCTTGTGAGACTCAAACCCCACACCTTGTGTTTGTAAGGCAAACACCTTAACCATTAGGCCACCCTCCCACCTATTTATTTATTTTATTTTACATTTGTTTACCGGGATAGTCCGACTGGATACATGTCCATTTTCAGTGGAGGCCCAAGGAGAAAAGCTCCACATAGTCATAGTTACAAAGATTACACAGAAGTTAGGAAACAATAATAAAAAGGTGATCATGTACACAGAAGTTAGGAAACAATATTAAAAAGATGATTATATACAATGGCTTATGCATAACTTAGGAAACATTTATAAAAACAAAGTGATTATATACAATGGCTTAGTAGTGTCCCCAAGTAGGGACTCACAGTTCTCATGGACAGACATAATTAGAAATAAGAGACATTGGATTAGAAGCAGAACTTGGTGACGTACTTACATGTAATTATAATTTCAGGTTATGCTATCAGTTTATAACTAATCAGGGTTGGTACATGGGCATAGCCAATTCACTTTGAGATATTTTTTGAGGTTTTTTTTTAAGAGACTTTTGGAGGATTGAAGAGTTATATAGTTTGGCAATGAATTCCAGGTTTTGCCAACAAAGTTGGCAAACAGGAATTCACCAGCAGAGTTATTAGCTTTGTGGGTTTGGACCAGTAGTTTATCAGCTGACCGTAGGGATCTCAGGCTGCTATAGGGCTTAATTATATTTTTAAGTGAGGGGGGTATCCTCAGGGTAGTACAGAATTTTGTGAGCTATTAAGAGTTGATTGAAATTAATTAAGTTGGGCAGTTCTTGCCACTCTAGTTGTTTAAGGTTCTGGCAGTGGTGGTATATATATATATATATATATATATATATATATATATATATATATATATATATATATAAAATGCCATTTAATGGAGTATGTTGTGTATCTTGGTGAGGTGTGAGCATACTTCTATTGCATGTGCAATTACTTTCATAGAAAGTCAGTTTTTCCATTCTGAGAGCATAATACCAAATGAAAAGGGGTAGTCTTTCTTTAACAATTGTTCTACTTTCCACAATCTATTAGATAAGGGCACTAGTGTCTTTTAAGGCAAGTCTGATTATCATCATCATTAAAAATGTCAAGACGTTTGGATAAGTTAGAGCTATAGCCTCGTACCAAATTTCTGGAAAATGCCCATTTACCAAAGATTATGACTGCCCTCACAAGGTTATTTCTTGTATTGTATAGAAAACTGCCTGGGATTATACTGGCTGCCAGTGAGCTAGCTTTCCTTTCTGTTGCTATAGTTATCATAAATTGTGCAATGCTGGGGGATCGTCTTTAATAGACAAAGCAGCTGCATTTATACCCCTGGATTTTCAGTTCTGGCATATAATCTGTTCACCTCATCTATGAGGATGAGATATTACATCATTTATTACTACTGTACTCTATTCACTATTTTTCCTTTAGTTTTCCTGACATAAGAAATAGTACATCATTACGATGTTTGAGTTTCATGCTATTTTAATTTCATATTTTTCTTTGTTTTGCTTAAACATAATTTGCTCTCAGAGTAAGCATTATTTTTGAAACTTGTGTATTTTCCTATTATAAAGATTAATAAATGTCTATATATGCACTATTGTGTATCTGCATGTTTCCTTGCATGCATTCAAATATGTGTGTGCATGAATGCGCATGTGAATTAATTTATTTATGTTTAAAATTCTCTGTATATTTATATCTATTATTTATAACTATTTCCAACTTACTAATTAATTTATTTAAATCTAGGAAATGAGATAGAACACTGAATAAACAATGACCAATTACAGGATCAGCCCAGGTTACATCATAATGTAACAAAAGAATATGTAGTATACAAATAACTGATTTACACAGATGCATAAGCATAGAAAATCAGACAAACAATATATACATAGAACATCTAAGAAATCAAATAAGTGTGCATTTACATTCGTGGAATAGAACATGGAGAATACAGTTAAAATAGGGAAAGGAGGAGTGGTGGAGATATAGGCAGTAGTAGGTAGGTTATGGAAGCTATTTGAGACCAGTAAGATGGAGGAGGGAATTAAATTATGCATAGCAGATTTAGAGCAGCAATTGTGTGGAAAGCGTAATCCAGAGTGTAGGATGAGGGGAGTTATTCAGGTGGCTCAAGTATATGAGAGATAAAGGCACTATGCAGTTGCAGATATTGGTTTAGGTGACATGTGCTTTAGATGAACAGCTGCATTCAAATTGTTTTACTAAATACTGTTTGAACTATGGCTATAACAGGTAGTAGTTTGAGTGACCAGTCAAATCATGAGGAAGTGACGACCATAGTTTTGGGGTCAGTACAGAGAAGCAATCACTAGTAGAGTGCAGTCTGATAGAAGGGGGTTTGTAGGGAAGGACTGGCACTGGCTTGGTTTCTTAGGTTACAGGTTTGAGTGGAAGTAAAAAGTTTGGAAGAGAGAGGAGAAGAGGTGACTAGTTTGAGTATTCCTAAGAGTAAGGAACCAAGAAGATTTGACTTTGCCTGTACTCGAAGTTACTTAACCTTTGAACAAATAATGCAGTGGGATTCATTCCCTGGTTAGTTAGACATAAATCGACATATTTCACTGGAGAAGGTCTGAAGGGTGGAAGTATTATTGACCGAAGCAGATGCAAACAAGGTGCAGTCATACTCAAGTAGAGCAAAGCAGATGGCTTTTCCTATAATAGTCCTTGCTGGATGTGAGAGGAACTGATATATTTTGTTGGGCCAGAAGAGCAGATTGTTGGTCTTGTCTCTCAGCTTTTCTATGGGCTGATGGAAGTTTAGTGATTGGCCTATCCAGATCCCCAAGCACCTAAAGGAGGTGCTAGTTTTAATGGATTATCATATTCAAGGATATGAAAATATTGGGGAGATTTGGATAATCATTTATGGGCGTCAAATAACATAGACTTTGTTTTTTTTTTTAGCATTGAGCAGCAGTTTCTTGGAGTTTATTTAGTGCAGTGGCTGAAGAATGTCCTTTTGAAGCTGAGTTTCAATTGTATGATGTGGGGGATCAGACCTATTACATGATTATGTCATTTGTATAAAGCAGTAGTGGTAAATGGGTCACGTCTAGTAGAAGCTTGTTGATGAAGATTGAGAACAAAAGAGGTATTAGAATTGAACACTGTGACAGGGGTGTTGATGAAATTTCTGTAGTGGTAAAAGAAACAAGGGCAGATATTGTCAGGTCCAGACAGTGAGTTCATAGGAATCTGTTCAGGTATGGGTAAAACCTGCTTACAGGAGATTTTTGAGAAGAAAAAAAAAAGGTAAAATAAATTGGGAGGGTTAGGTCTTCCTTGTTGTGTGACTGCATTGTGGGTAGGCAAGGATGTGTGAAGGCTTGGGACTTCATTGACAAAGTCAGAAGATGAAAGTTTACCAGATGGGCAGGGTATTATCTTAGACTGGTTAATTCATTTGGGGAGGATCTTTCTGTTAATTTGTTGTCTTCCTGCCAGAAATGTTTAGGGGAGTGAAAAAGCAAGTTTTGTTTAGGTTCATAGGTTCATAGGTGTGTACTAGGCTAATGGCCCTGAAGCCTTTACAAGCCTAGTCCAAAAATGCCCTGGCATCATGCCACCCAATGTTTGTTCACAGTGCCTCTATCCAGTAGGGCCACTGGAGTGATCCCTGGGGTGAACTTTCTGCTACCCATCCGCTTGTCGAGACTTCTCTTGAAGAGGCCCAGCAAGGTGTTCTGCTTGACATGAATGGGAAGCTTATTCCAGAGTATGGGCAGTCTCTGGGTGATGAACCTGTCCTTCCAGCATGTTCTGTTGATTGTGGTAATGAGGTTGTGATCTCTGGAGCATGTGATGTGGGGAGACTGGGATTTCTTTAGAGTATGGCTGGTTGGACATGGCTTTGTAAATCCATTTTTCATAAAATTGTGGTTTTCTGGCAAACTATTGGTAACTCATTAAAGATTGAAGTTTGAAAATAATGATAGACATTTTAGTTTCAGAAAATCAATGCTAATGCAAAACCTGTTCATTAATTTTCCAAGTTTGTAAGAGAAATATTTAACAATTGCTCCTATTTGGGGGCTTCTGTACCACTTTTATTTATGGCTTTGTCCAGATTTCTTGTTGAGAGGTACGCTCCCCACTCTTCTGATCTTATTAAATCATTAAATATTGAAGTTCAAAAATAATGATAGACATAAATTGGTTTTGAGTCTGTTGTTAATTAATGCAATGAGATCAGAAGATTGGAGAACATACCTCTCAACCTCTTAGAGCAAGAAGTTTTGACAAAGCCATAAATAAAAGTGGGGCAGTATCCCAAAATAGTGGCAATTGTTAAATACTGCTTTTACAAACTTGGAATGTTAACAGAACAACAGGTTTTGCATTAGCACAGATTTTCTGAAACTCAAATATCTATAATTATTTTTGAACTTCAGTCTTTAATGTTTTACCAATAGTTTGCCAGAAAAACACAATTTTATGAAAAACGGACCAAAATTAAGAGGCCAAAATCTGGACATTTTACCAAAATCTGTACAGTTGAGAGGTTTGCTCAGGAGCTCAGAAAATATTTTACCTTTATCCTGTCAATCTTGTTTCTGACGTTTTTAGCATTAAGACACACATATGACAGAGAACATGACAGTATGAATTTGGAGTCTGTGTGAGCTAGTGAACCTGGGAAGCATTTACAGATGATGCCATTGATGTGGAAGTAAAAGAAATAAGGTGATTTTAGAATGAAAATGCAAGAAGTAGGTGAGGTAAGACAGAGAAAATGTGTTGTCGGAGACATTGGTTTTAATGCTGTCAAACTAGTGGTATATGGGGAAGATGCACAATGTATTTTATGGTGATGAGTATTAGAGTAAGGCTGAGGTAGAAAATATTATAGTAATGGCTCAGCAAATGATGTTCATATGTCTGATGATGTGCTTTGACTTGAGATTCTGTGTCCTGAGAGAAGTGAAAAAGTTAGTAGAATGTCTCAGCTAAAGTCACATGTTTGAATGTGTTGTGTGTTTTTAAGAGGCTGGTCCGATAATGAGATGGTGTGGAAGTGGTTATCCCATTTTAAGCTGAAGTATGGTCATATAAATGTTTTGAAACCATTTGTTTTGGAAAGAAATGTATGTATTTAAGTATAATTTTCTTCTGTATAAGGCACTTCTCATTTTGTAAATTTAGTTTCTCAGTCTGAATATAATAGTGTTGTGGTTACTGTTTGCAATTAGTGGAAAACTATGAAGCTGAACAATTACATGTAAAGTTTGTGAACATAACATTTGGTATGTTGTTTTCACCTTTATCTGATTACAAGTCAATTATTCTAAAGTATTTTAACTTTTACAACCCCTTAATAAATGAAATAATTTGTTTATTCTTAATAACATATGAATAATTGAAATCATTGGTGGATTAAGTGTACCTTGGGCCCTGGGCACACGCAGACAGGCTTTTTTATGGTCTATGCATAGATGCATGTGTTCTTTGGAATTTACCTTCCTGTTTTTAAAATATCCTTAGCTACCAGATTTTTCAAAATTATTTGACATTGAAGAAATCATTTATTGTTTAATAAAGAACAATTTGTTTTGCATTTTAAAACTGCAGTCTTGAACATTTTTGCAGCAAGAATTGAAGCAAGATTTACTAACTGCTAATAGCAAAATTACCCATTTTGGAATGTTTCAACCATAGACGACCACCTGAACTGTTGCCATTATTATCCAGAAAAGCTAGTATTCATCAATTATATCAGATTTGTCTGTATGCACCTCAACTACAGTAAAGTGTTCCAAATTGCTTTATACAAATGAAAACTAGTCCTGAAAAGCAGGACTAGTTACTATTTAACTTAATTATGCTAGCAGACTCAGCTGTTTTCATCCTTAGACAGCCCTGTACCCGCAATTATAACCACAATGCTGACTCTTTGCACAACTCTAATGTCTGAATGTGAAAAAACAATAAAATGGTCACAGTAATATATTTCAAGCTTCTTTCACACAGACACTTTACCTACAGTAAAATATTGCAATTTACTTTGCACAAATGAACGAACTGCTGCAAAGCCAGATTAATGAAAGTTTAAAATGAACAGATCATAAAAGGAAAGGTTACTTTTATCCACAGTCAGAACACCTTCCTCAATCAGCAGTTATAGCCACTTTATCTAATTACACTTCACTCAGAAAACTTACTCTGGTAAAAAAGGTGGTCATAGTAATATATTACTAGTTCATGTCTCACAGACACACACTTAACCAAAGTAAAGTATTCCAACTTAATTCCCAAAGAATGCACATTAGTACTGCAAACCAGATTAAAGTTTGTTTAAAATGAGCAGTTGATGAGTGGATAAGTTACTTTTATCCATGGGCAGCCTTCCACACCCACACAGCAATTATAGCCACTTTGCTAATGGAGTATACCTCAGATGTCTGACTGCAATAAAAAAGAATAGTCCCAGTAATGTATTTCAAGTTTGATTCACACAAATACACAGAAATCAGTGTAGCCACAATGAAGTATTCCAACATTACTTCAAACAAATGCACAATAGTTTAGCGATTGTTTAAAATTAGTAGATTACAAGAGGATGATGTACTTTCTTCCATAGACAGCCCTATCCCCACATTGCAGTTTAAGCCATTTTCTTAACTGAGTACGACTCATAAATATGTTATAAACACTAATGGCAGGAATACATTTATTTCAACTTTGTTTCAAAGAAACAGTAGACACAGTAAATATTAATCAGGTGCAAAAATAAATATGGAGGAGACAGAGGCCCAAAATCAGAAATACATTTTAATTATAACTCTGGTTTACCTAAAATGTTAAGAGAAACACATTTTTGCAACAACATGAATTTTCTGGTTTATAAACAATAAGAAGTATGAAACTTTACTAATGTCTAGTGTTAGCGATTTTCCATAAAGTCTAAAATTTTATGAGGGAAGAGGGACAGAGCAAAAATAAGAAAAAAATATCAGGAATGTTCTGTAAAATCAGAGGCTGTTGACAGGTACTATACTAACTTATTTTGCAAACATTGCATTAGTTCTGCAAAGCTGGAATAATGATCAAACAACAGTTATTTTCAAGTACAGATAGCTCCTATACCTAGCAATTATATATATATATATATATATATATATATATATATATATATATATATATATATAGTTAAAAGAACAGGTTTTGTATCATACCTCTCAACCTCAAAAAATCCGTCAAATCTTAAAATGATGGGGGACAAATCGAGACAGATTTTAAATATTGCTCTTACAAACTTAGAAAGTTGATAGAATAATAGGTTTTGTATTAGTATGAATTTTCTGAAGGATGTAGAGTCTTAAACTCAAATATTTGCCATTATTTAATGACTTCAATCCTTATCTATTTGCCAGAAAGGTACAGATTTTAGGAGGAACACACCAAAAATATGAGGCAAAAATCTGCACATTCTGTGAAAATTTGTACAGTTGAGAAGTATGTTTTGCATTAATGTGCATTTTCTGAACAATAAGAACAATGAAATTTTAATGTTGCTTTAATCCTCAGTGATTTCCCAGAAAAATCAAAAAAAATTTTACAAGGCTCAGTAGAAAAATATGGGATAAAAATCGGTGATGTTCTACAATATCAGAAACAATTGAAAAGCATAATACCAACTTGTTTCACAAAAATCTAATTAGTCCTGAAAAGCAAAAATAGTGATCAAAAGACATTGTCATTTTTTAATACTGATAGCTCTTGGGCACACAACAGTTGCTACTTAATAGAATAACATGGTTTGCATCAACATGTATTTTCTGAAGAATAATAAGAAAAAAAACTCTAATGTCTGACATTATTGTCCAAATTTAATATGTGTGTGTGTGTGTGTGTGTGTGTGTGTGTGTGTGTGTGTGTGTGTGTGTGTGTGTGTGTGTGTTTAATTGCTTTGAATTTATTGAGTTACCAGTAAGGCAGATAAATACTTCTATTCAGTTTGATGACTCGGATGTTTGCAATTAGTGTATAAAATTAAGATTATGACACAATAACAAGAGTCACCCTATGTTCCAAGGTTTCCGACTGTCAGCCTTCATTTCCCTACCATTCAGCTAGTGCTCCTGGGCTGTGCCTAAAATGGGTCCAAAAAGATATTAGAGTTCAGCCTTCTTATTCTTCAGGAAAGCAGGTGCATGCTACTGCAAATTCTGTTGTTCTATTCACAATTTAAGTGTGGTCAGTGTTATTATTACTGTTATTATTATTATTATGGTATTATCTTCAATTCATTTACTAAGAGGTTTGACAGCTACAGAAAAACAATATGCCAGTTATCAAATGAATCAAAATGTTGCTCAATGTTCCTCCACCGACAATGCTAGCTCTGATAAACATCTGTGTGCCTGCAAAGCTGGTCATTCCTAATAGCTGGTTGTCTGGGAATATTAAAAAAAAAAAAACTTAAAAAAAAAAAATGAGCTGGTGACTTCAGAAAGCAAATAAAGACTTTAATAGCAAAAAAGTAAAAAGCTTTCAGGTACACAGCCAACCAATCAAACGTGTACCAATTAAAAATTGTAATATCCTTAAAGTTAAAAAAAAAAAATGGACTGATAGCTATTCATAAAAACTTCTTCATCTTATAAAAGTCAGTGTAACATAATACTTGCACTAAAATACAAATTATTAAACCAAATTTGGGCAGCCATGGTTGTGCAGCAGTTAGAGTTGCTGCCTCACAGCAAGAGGTTCTCTGGTTCGATCCTTGGCTGGGGTGCCTTCTGTGTGGAGTCTGCATGTCCTCCCTGTGGTCGTGTGGGTTTCCTCCAGGTGCTCTGGTTTCTTCCCACATCCCAAAGACATGCTGTATGTGGATTGGACACTCTAAACTGGCCCTAGGTGTGTGTGCATGTGTGTGCCTTCTGTGGAAGGCTGGGCATTGGGCTGGTACCTCGACACGATAAAACTCCACTGCCAATCATGAGTGGACAGGTGATTCACTGTGGTGACCCCTAACTGGGAAAAGCCGAAAGAAGAAGAAGAAGAATTTCATCTGTTTTTCTTTTAAAATGGGTTTAATGCTGATGGCTGCATTAAGTCCAGCAGCTTTATCTGTATTAAATATTATAATCCATCTATATTCAGCTATCTGAAGCTTATTATTGTCACCCCCTCTAATGTTAGGTTGTATTACTTGACCTACTCTGAAATTAAACTTGTGGTGCATTTCTTTCTCCATACAATGTTTGTGATGCCAATACTGAATTTTTAAAATTTAAGGTGATCTTTTCAAAAGAGAAGATAATCTTTCTAGATATTTGTTTGAGCAGAGAAAATGAAACAATACAAACAAAGGTACACAATGTTTAATTGGTACATGTGTTTGATTGGTTGGTTGTGTCTTTGTTCTTAAATAATAATGGATTGATGCAACATGTGTCTTAGAGCACACTGAAGAAGGGCTTTGTACCTCAAAGCTTTGTGTATGAAGTTTTTTTGCTTTTTGTTATTAAAGTTTTTGTTTTTTTGCTTTCTAATGTTGCCACTCCATTTTTTTTTTGAAGTTGTATTATTTTCTACTGTTGGAACTGCAGTGGTGGTGCTGCAGTAGCATTGTCGCCTCACAGTAAGACGTTGTCCTGTTCGATTCTCAGTTAGAGAGTCTTCTGTGTGGAGACATGCGTGACTGGGCGTACCTTCGTTGAAGGTTATGCCATAGGGCCGGCAACTTGGCATGTACAAATCTACTGCCAATCATTAGCGGACCGGAGTTCTGCTGTGGTGACCCCTAACCGGGAAAAGCTGAAAGACACAACATTATTTTCTACTGTTGACTGTGGTTACATGAGTTCCTTTCTTTTTTTCTACTGTAATATTAAAACAAAAAAGAAAAAAAAACTGCTCCTACATCTCCTGTGACTATCACATTCTGCTGAGCAAAGAGCAGCAGCCTACAAATTGTCTAAATGCTCCTACCTCCTCAGCAGGGCATCATACATCCATGCCACTGAAAGATAACTGGTTAACTATAATTAAGCCAGTAAATTTGCATTGGTAGTATCATATATCTTAACCTCTGAGTTTATAAAATGATAATACTTACCTTTAAAACATGTCATAACAGGGGGTTACAGAAAGCATCTTATGCTTCTGAATAGATGGTCTTTTTATCCTAACTCCTGAAAAATTATAGATGTGAAATCTTTGAATGGGCTTAGTTTAACTAATTTATAAGTCAGTGGGTTTAAAGTGTGCATTTATGCAGTCTGTTTTTGTTAAATGCATAACTCGACTCTATGCAAATATTATATCTGCCTATGCTCTGGTGTGGATTTCTCTACATGACTTTATTTATTTATTTGCATTTGCTTACTTGAAAGGTCTAACTAGAAATTATTTTCACTGGAGGCCCATGGAAGAAAAGTCTTCATGGCTACATATACAAAATTATTATGACAATGTTCAAAACATCTATTAAAGCAAAAGCACTCTGTGATACACATACATTAAAGTGAATGTTTTATTAAAAAAATTATACAAAGACAGTTTTGGAGGCAGCATTTTAGTACACATACATTAAACTGAAACTTTTATGCAAAATTAATACAAAGACAGTTTTGGTAGTTGCATTGCACAATACACATACCTTAAAGGAAATTCTTATATAAAGAAGTAGAATAGCTAGGGTTGGGCCAGAGGCAGAACTTCCCCAGGGTGCAAAATGTGTGTGTGTGTGTGTGTGTGTGTGTGGGGGGTGATCAGCTGATCCCAAACTTTCTTTTAAAAGACGGTATTGTATTTATGGTCAAACCTGAGTGCTGTAGTATTCTTTGTATGATATAAAATGAAGCAGGCAGTTTGCTACAGTTTAAGAGTAAAAAAAAATATTCTTTTTTTTTTTTAACTAAACCCTGAGCACTGTAGAACTCCATGGAGGTGGGGTATAAACTGTAATGGCTGTTTGTAACATTTGTATGAAGCAGTTTCCTACAATTAAAAAAAATTGTTTTTAATTAAAACATGACTGCTATAGCAGGGTGTTTAGGCCAGGTATATTTTGTAGCAAACAATTTGATACAGTTTAAAAGCAGAAATTATTACTTTTTTAATAAAATATGTCGACAAAGAGTTGGGGGCAGGGCACACAAATGGGACCTGAATGGCTGGGGTGGAGGGTGGGGGGCATGCCATGCATCTGGACACCTAGTTGCTGTGCCAGAAGAAGGAACATCTGTTTTTTTCTCTCTCTCCCTTCAGTGGAATAGCTGGGGGGGGGGTTATAGATTTAACTGTAACAAGCTAATTACTTACAATGTAGTGATTGTCTTATTTTTATTTTTTAATTACTTTTTGGGGAGGGTAGGGTGCTGGTTGAACCAGCTATGCTTCTGATACAAAGATGGTATTGGAGATAGTTTAGTGCTCAAGCAGTGAGAAGCTAATGACAATTGTGCACACATGTTGGCTGTTACAAGTGTGAAAGAATGTACAGTGTGAGAGAAAAAGAATGATATAGTGTTGTGTAGTGGAAAGGAGAGACTTGGGTAAGGATAGAGAAGAATATTACTGTGAGATAATATATAAGGTATTTATGCAGTCTGGCAAGGCCATACTGATTGATGACTGCGTGTATTTGTTACTCATACTATATGGACTTAAATGAATGCATCTTACTTGTCATGTTTATTAAAGTGTTATTGTAAAGAACAATACATGCCTGCACTGAAAAATATGCGGTGGTATTCTTTTATTTATTTATTTATTTATTTTTGCATATTTGATTAGTGCTACTCAGGTTTTCTCTCAGGATCTTCCAATATAAAAGTGGCATTAGTTCAGTAGGTCCCTCCTGTCAGCATAATTAAATGCAGAAATATACACAAGAATATTCACTCCAAGTCTAATACTGTGATGTGACTGCATTTTTAACACATGAAAAACCCTCAAGTCAGTAGTCTGCAAGATACAAAAAAAACAAACAAAAAAAAAACACTTTAAAATTTTAATAAAAGGGTCCACTGGTCTGTTAAACACTTTTGTCTCTTAATAGCACAGTGTTATTAACAGATAAAAGCAATGGCATTTTAACAAAGGGGTTCACTGACATAATTACTTTGAGGTGAATACTGTAAGACAGACTTATCAAAGGGAAAGTTTTTCCACAGATGCACTACAATAAATATTGTACTCTAACAGTACATTAAGCATTACCACAATACAGAATTCATCCACTATTTCATGCAGCTATGACTGACGGTCTCTTCTTGATGCAGCTTCTGAAACCTTTGTCACCATAGTGAAGATGCTCAATTCCAGATGACAGCGTTTGTCCAACAAAAAGCCCTTTAGTTTGATTTTGCTGTTTCTCATGCCACTTACCACCTCTATTTGCTGCTTCATTTGAATACAGTTGCCTTAGTATAAAATACTTGGAAGACAGAAGAAAAAAGCCAGTGCTTACCTTGCTCACATACAGTCACAGTTGCAGTCATTTACTGACAATGTGAAGATTAATGATAGCATGGGACAAACTAGGAAATCATAGTTTAAAAGGGTCACTCTCAACTTAATGGTAACCTGAAATTTTACATTTAAAATCAGCATTTTCATGCACAATCTGGACAATTAAAAGGCAAGGCTCAAAAATAGAAATCATGCTGTTAGCACACTGTGATGGTTATAAACATTTGTAGACACAATAACATTATCTTTTTCTAATTCGTACACGTACACACCTCATAAAACTTACATATGTATTACAGTGAACTATATCAATTTTAAAAAGAACATGAAACTCCTTCTATGCCTGCTGGATGTTCATCATCCTACTATCGGGAGCAGTTAAGTATCTGTATTGCTACTACTCTGGACAAGTCCTGCCATCAAAACACACATCATACAATGCTTCTTATTTAAATGGATGTAAGTAACTGCAGCTTGCTTTCAGCAGTTGTTTGTGTTCTTGTTTAAATGGATATAAGCAACTGCAGCTTGCTTTCAACAGTTGTTTGTAGACCATTTATTTATTCATTTTATTTGTTCATTTTTTTAAGAAAAGAAATGCTGCACCTCCTTGCTTAATAAATGAAACAAAAAACTAATTCATAGTGCCTCTGTTCAATTCTTACTCCTGCACTGTTCATTGCTCCCTTTAAGTTGCGGGCCCCAAGTGACTTACATAATTTCCCCATTATAATCCTCCTCTGACTCAAAATCTACCATCATGACACTATTATTTCTATTTATTGTGGTAGACTAGTGATTATGCTAATTTTGGATTTATCTTTTATAATTTTATATGCAGGAGCTCTAATTCTGAGTTGCTTTGTGTAGCTCTGTCTTGTAGCTAATCTTGTACAGATACTGACACACCATAATCTGTTTGATTTGGTCTACAATAATAAGAGAAGAAGGTGAATCTTTATATGCGTAGTACAGAATTAGTATCCTTAACGCTTGTCACTGTTATAGTACAGAAATCAGCAATTTTGATGAAAGAAATTCCTCAGGGCTAAACACTTCTTTGTTTTTGGCTTCTCACATCTGGTAAGAGTACTTTCTTTACTGATATAGTGGATGATGTTTACTCCCTTTTTTGTAAATGAAATTGGATTATGTCTAAAAAATGACACTATGTAGATAGAAAGTTTCCTGTAATGATCAATATGCCTCATGGCATGTGCAGTCCATTATGTTGGTCTCACATTTCAAGCCAGGCTGATAGTTTGCGAATTTCCTGCTGTTTAAGATATATATTCTTAACTAAAACTAAAACGATACTGGTTCCATACTTAGGGGCACTCACAGCAAAGAAAAGTTTTACTAAATATCATTTTTTATTACTGTCACTCTGTATTTACATGAAAGCTGAAAGTCTCCTACAAAACTTCAAGACTCTTGAACCCAGCTGAAACAAAGTTATTAATGTACAAAAATAAGGTGTTGTGTAACTTGATAATATTTTTATTGACAACTACGTCTGACACTGCATCAACAAATGGCTAATTTTTAACAAGACGATGGAAGACTGTTGTACTTGTTTACCTTCTGTAAGAAATTAATTATAACAATATAGTGGTTGGGTGAAGCCTCTCACAATATGCCCTACTGTATATTATTAACCTGAATTGTTATATGCAGTTAGTGAATATGTGTACCTAGGTGTACTGTTCAGTAAAGAGTGTTGGTAAACAATAGTTTCAATGTCAATTTTTTCTAAGAAAGTTAAACTAACTGTCTACAAACATGTTTTGATAACTCATCTTGAATGCGGACTACCAATCATAAAATGAGGCAACTAAGGTAACAGGCAATACTCAAATTTAAGAAAACATAATGTGTTGTTTAATAAATATATCTGGTGAATGCAAACACCACTGTAGTATTCTTTCAGAAAACAAAACACCATTTCCCATTTCCTGCCAAATGTACTATTTAGACCACTATATTTGAACTATTGATCATTATTCACTGAGAAATTGAATGTCACCCTCTCTTAGTACACTCTAAAGCTACAAAACAAGGCAACCACAATATTGTTTACTCCAAGAGTGAATTTGTATTCAGGGGCTTTTAAGTCATTAGGTTAACTATACAGCATCCCCTTCCTCTAGAAGGTAGGTGTGAACCCGACATCACATGCTGACCACAATTAGCTCTCACAGCTATTACAACAAGCTGATGAAGCAGCTGAAAATTATAGCATGCACATGTGTGTGTCTTTTGGCTTTTCCTGGTTAGGGTTTGCCACAGCGGAACTCCGGTCCACTAATGATTGGTAGTTGATTTTTACGTGCCGAGTTACCAGCCCTGACACACAACCTTCAACGAAGGTACACCCATTCACGCATGTCTCCACGCAGAAGACGCTCTAGTTGAGAATCGAACCGGACAGCATCTTACTGTGAGGTGACAATGCTACCGCAGCACCACCACCGACTAACTTAAATGTTATAAAGGCTCAGGACACTGTAATAATATTTTTGAAGAAATAACTGCATTATAGGCATAGGGCACTTGTAAGACTGCTGTCCAGAATTTTCACAAGTGCTGCAAAGAGACAGCACTTAATATTTTGTGCAGACTTCATGAGGCTGTATACATAGTGTACTTATCAACACAGTTAACAAGACAGTAGAAAAGTGGATTGATATCTGACAGTTATGGGCTGAAATAGACATAACTGATTCTTTATAGATTACTTCTTAGAAAGGAAATAGCACTAAACTTAAATGCATATTTATGCATTTAACCATTTCACATAAGTGTAATTACAGCAAATGTAATTTTTGTTCAAATTTTCTAAGATGAATGATTAGTCATTTAAGTCTTGTCTTTCTATATTTTTCTCGCTCTCTCATTTTTTTTCCCCTTATAAGTGAGCTCTTGCAAAATAGCACAATGAAATTATAGCTCTAAGTAACCAAAGTAATTTGATAATGTTAGGATTTTGATGTGCATTATGATTTGTAGTAACAGTACTAAAAAATGTCATATGTTTGAGCTTTATTTTTACTTTAGTCTTTAAAAGACTAGCTTTACTAATGTGAAAAGCTGTTGCTATACAAACATTACCTTTGATCAGAGGAAGCTATATTGTGGGCAGCTCCGCTTTTGAACAGGATTGCAAATTTCAACTTACAATTATTTTTTAAGTGAAAAGATCTTTATCCTAAGGACTTGTGTGAACTAGTAGCAGGAATGCTATTTATTAGAAAGGGCAATGTGCCAAAAAATATGAAGGAAAATCTCTGCAACATAAAAGCAGCAGTATTTAATAACTTATATTTAACAGAATGAGTGCAAGAGTCAATGTTCTGATCCTAAAATCTCTGGCCTCGGAATTCTATATCTTATACATGAAGTCCTCAGACAGAAGGTCACTGACACAGTGTACAGAACACAGAGGCCCTGAAGGATAAAATATATTGCTTGATCCATACATATTGTCATTTTATTCCAACTACAGTATACACCATTTATCTTACTTAACATAACAGCTTCTTTGTAGTAATCTGGAGAAATGGGAGTATTTCAGGATAACCCAGTCAGATGTAGTATATATTTAACTTACTAACACTGAGATCACTATACCTCTGAGTAAGGAGGATCTTCTGTCATACTTTAGACCAAGTCATTTAGGTTGATAGGTTCGTAGGTAAATACAAGGCTAGCTGCCCTGATGGGCCATTTTAAGCCTAGCTGTGTTATCCTATTATGTGTTCAAATTACACTTATTATAATTTTTATTCCTATACCTCCTATTTGTGAATGAATATTTCTGGGACCATACCACTGAGTACTGAAAGGAGACCCTGCTGCAGGATAGGGCATTTAGATGCCACCACTGTCTACTAGTAGCACAAGGGGCAGCCATGGGGTAAATTGACTTATGCCCATCCATTGATCTAAATTGCATTTGAATAGACACAGGGATGAGCTTTGTTTTACAATGGATGGGGAGTCTCTTCCAGTGTAATGGTATGCTCTGGGACATGTACCTGTGCCTTCAAATCATTTTGTTTATGTTGCAGTAGAAGTTGAGATCTCTATATCAATTATTTTGAATACTATTTGACTTGCAGACGTACAGTAGGTCCATTAGGCCTGGGTCAGAGGATCCCTTATAGGCCAGACAAGATCACCTCTTAATGGTCTATAAGAGACCAATTATAGCATTAGGGCTTGAAGATGGTCTGTGTAGATCATATGGTTTATTCCCCATATTCTCTTTGTGAGTAACCTCTGTGGGCACTCTAGTTGTTGCATACGTCAGGACAGATACATACCAAATGAGACACATTTTCCTCAATGATGGGCCTGATAAGGGCTGATTACACTGGGACAATGACATATTGGAACTGAGATACTATCCCTTTGCATATAAGTTGAACAATATAGAAGGTTTTTCTCTAAAGAGTAGACAAATGTTGGTCAAATGTTAGGTCACTGTCTATGCATGTTCCCAAATCTCTAACTACTGGACTGACTCTTAGTGGTGTATTGTCACTGTAGTAGCTTCCCAGAGCAGTAGGCTTCCCAAAGGACAAAATAATGCACTCTTTTGGGATGTACCTTTAGTCCATGACTCTGGCACCAGTTATTTGTTTTGGCAAGCCCCATGGAGGATAGCTGAGTCTTTTGAGGATTCAATGACTGCTCCCAGCTTGCAGTCATCCACCAACTTGGTCAACCAGACTTGTGAGGTTTGCTAGGAAGTAAATGCCAAAGCAGGAGTGACCCTGGCTCCTAACCTTGTGGGACTCCATTAGTGACTGGTCCTTTTGTGGAGGTAGCTTCCCCTATCTTGACTACTTGTGTCCTATCTGTGAGCCAGTAGACAATCCAGCAGGTGATATATTCTTAACTTAGTAAGCTTTTCTACAATGCTTGAGTAGGTTATTGTGTCAAAAGCGTTGGCCAGGTCTTGGTAGGCAGTGCATGCCATCTTGCCTTTGTCTATTGCTTTGGTGACATTTTTGAAAAAGTTTCATTCTGTGAGCATGACCTGCCTTTGATGAAGCCAAACTGAGATGGGTCCAGTGTTTGGAGATTTTCAATGTTCTTATTGATCAATTCTATGATAAGTTTTTCCATGGCTTTACATAAAAGGCTGGTCAGATTATGGGTCAGTAGATGGCCTTCCCTTGTGCAGGGGTATGGCTGTTGATGTCTTCTATCAGTTGGTATGAATACCATCTGGAGGCTGAGGTTGGACTTTAGTATTCATTTTGTTTCATTGGCTTCTGTTAAATTCCTGTTGTCCCCCATTCTATTACTAATTTGAGTACTTTCCACTATCATAAATTTAAAGTTATGTGAGCCTACGCTGTTCATAATATGTTTTGCAAGAGGTTTCATTGTAACTTGTCTTGGAATATCATATAAATGCTCCCTAATCCTAAACATGAACTTCCTGTCTGTATTGCCTATGTAAAATGCAAAGCACGTTTCACAATAAGCTAGATAAACTATATGTTCTGTGTCACAAGTGCCTTCAGTATGAAAACAAAAAGTTCTACCAAAGTCCGGATGAATAAACTTGCCCAAATTATCTACATATTGGCTGTAATTACATTTGTTACATGGCCTCGTAATTTTATTAGTTCTTTTTATACATTCTCACTTCGGGTAGCATAACATCCATTTCATATTAATCATGTTCTTATAAAGAAAAGAAGGCTGTATACCTACAAATTTTCTAATATCAGGGTCCGCTGTTAATATTGGCCAATATTTCCTACAGATCTCCAGTACAGATTTAACATTATTAGCATAAAGAACAGGCATCCTTACCAAACTATCACATTTACCCTTATCATTCCTACCATGCTCCACATTATCAGAAAAATAAGGTTTACCTGTTGTTGTTCTACAATTTCTAACATTGTTGAAGGTCATGTAGACATTATTTTTTCTTATAACCCCTCTGTATAAACCTATTTTCCAATTGTGATCATTCTCTATCAAATCCTTCTTGCTCAGCACATATTCTGGATACACTCATACCTTGACCTCTCACTATGTTGTTAAAAATGTGCTGTGGATGCATACTAGTTCTATGCAAAAATGTATTTCTATAACAGTCTTTTCTGAATACTTCTGTACTAATTTTACCCTCATTAGTAAGATTTATTTTAACATCCAAACAACTATGGAGAACTGGGAATATTTCATAGTGAATTTTAGAAAAGTAGAGGACTGATTAAAATAATTATAGCATTGCTCCAAAACTTCCAGGGGACCAGTCCAAGCTAGGAAAAGGTTGTCTATAAAACAGCAATAGAATCCTATATAATGCCTATAGGGTCCATCTATAATGTGCTCCTGTTCCTAAACATCCATTACAATGTTGGCATAGCTATTGGCACATGAGGTGCCCATAGCAATGCTATCCTTTTGCAGATATAACTGATTGTCAAACATTAAAACATTATTTTCTGATACTAGCTCCTTTAATAAGGCTAACATTTTCACTTTCTTACTGTCAAAATCTGTGTGCTTATCCAAATATTGCTGCAGCATTACCATGCCAGTCTGGTTCGGAATTACTGTAAATAAAGATTGCACATCCAGTGTGACAACAAACATACCCTTAACCCTAGAGTCAGTCTTATAAAATCATATAGGTCAATTATAAACTATTTAGAATCTTTCAAAATAATGGAATTCTGATCGACTAATGGTCTCAACATCTCCTCAAGGTAAATCGACAGAGGTTCAGTGCACCACCCCTTCCCCGAGACTATAGGCCTCATGGGGGGGGGGGGTTAAAGGATCTTAATGCACCTTTGGAATCCCTTGCATCATAGGTATATAGGGCTCATCCACTATAAAATATTGATACAGGTCAAAGTCAAGAGCTCCAACTGCTAAACTCTCTTTCAAAGTCCTCTGTATTCTTTCTACCATCTTATGTATGTCATTATAAACAATCTTCTTATAAAAATATACATCATCCAACATATGCTTCATTTTTTGAGATTAAAAAACTTTGTCTATTACTGCAATAGGTCCTCCCTTACTGGGAAGATGTATACAGATTGTATCATCACTCTGTAAATTGTTCAACGCTCTTCTTTCGCTATAAGTTAAATGATAAAAGTTCCTATCATAATGTCACTGCACATTATAAAAACTGTCATACAATGCTTCACAACACAATTTCTCATATACATTAAGCACTGGGTGGTTTAATGGAACAAACGTACTAGGTTTACATAAATTACCACTTGATTCATTGTCACTATATTTCACTTTAACATTACAGTTCTCATAAAACATTTCAGGTCTAATATATAGTCTGTTACCTGGGCCGAATGAGCGGGTATAAATAAGAGACCTTTTTCAAGTACCCTCTGCTCATCCAAGCTAAGTATCCTTCTGGAAATGTTCCATACTATAGATTCTCATTGCTCAACCACATCTTCTTCAGAGTGTGGTTGGTATTGTTTATTTCCTGACTGAACTTCCTCTTCAGCTGCGTTCGGCTCCTTGATCTCTGCCTGTCGACGGGTCCATTCACCACTATGGGTAAAGGGTACTTCAAAGTTTGTTGTTTTGTTCCTTCACTAGCAGGAGTTTGCTTTCCTTCGTTCTGAACAAGAGAAGTAACAGCCTCAACTAGTGACTGTACTGGAAGAATAGTTACAGTCTTTCTCCTTACTCCCGGGTCTTCTCCACTCGTACTGGGCATATGCACCGAAGAACCCTGCTTTTCTAACATATGTACATGTTGAGCACCACTCACTTGTGTTAGCGGTAATGGCATAATGCTAACTTCATTGTGAGAACTGCTAGACTCAGTTTGCCGTCTGTTGGTCACTCCCACACTGGGCGTTGTCACAATTGCAATAGTAAAGTTAAGAGGTGATACAGGCAAGGGACTTAATGACAAAGTTCCTATTAAGCCTATACTTAAAGCAAGACCTCTCAGAAAAAGAATAAATGTATATTGTTTTTTGCCTTTTTCTTTGCTTTTTTGCTTATTACCATTTTTTATATATGTATTTTACATGGCATTTTTTAAAGACAAATTATTCATATTTGACTAATTCATAGTTGTTAGATATGTGTATGCCTTTAAGTTTTTTTTGTCTAATTGGCTTGGAATTAAGGTGTTTTATTTAATGAAAATTGCTGCAGTGTAAGTTAAACATCTGAGGAAGCAGTGGGATTCACTGTGATAGCGCTTACGTGTTTGTTTTTTCTCATTAAATATTTTCTGAATTGGAATGCTGGCATTTTTGCCTGGTTACTTTTGTTTTGGATGGACATACATACATATATATATATATATATATATATATATATATATATATATATATATATATATATATATATATATATATACACACAATTCTGAAGCTGTGAATAATCATCAGCCTTTCTTATATTTACTTTTTTGGGATCTCTAGCAACACTGAACACAAAGTTATACACTGCTTACATTAACACACAGAAGTTCCTGCATTCACAAAATTCAGTGGAATGCTTAGTATTCTACAGTTTTGTTGGGACTTAAATGCATAATGTATTTGTCTTATGCTAAATGTAAGCTTTCTTTTTAAATAACTTATGTCCTCTTGAAATTTTCAGGTTATATCTTCTGTGAACTTGTCAAAGTCTAAAATAGCTACAAAATATTTAACCTTTACTGTTACCAAGTTCTGATTGGATGCATTTTAAAAGTTATACCAGATGACAAGAAACAATTAGGTCTGAATTCATAAGTTACTGCGAGGTGGACACAAGGTGTTTACCTCACAGTAACATTTCAAAAGTCAGAAACAGCCCTACAGAAGTGCTATTACACAAAGACATGCAGTACCATGGTGGGCTATCTCCCCGTGGTTGAGCTTTATGCTAATAAGACAGTCTGGGGCACGGCACATGCTAATTAGCATATGGCCTCCCTAAGTACTGCCTCTTTTAAGGCATTTACATAGACAAATGATTCAGAAAAGAGTTGTAGTAAAGCACGATGTCTGTTCCTGGCTGTTTGTAGTAATGAACATTGCCAAAAGGTGAGTTAGGTAGGTTAGGGTTACTACCTGTCCCACTTTGCGAGGGACGGTCCCTCTTTGGGCAGTTGTGTCCTGCAAAAAAATTGTAAAAATTGCAAATGTCCTGAGATTTTAGGACAAAATTATTTCCTACATTTTATGTAATAGTTGCATAAAACAGTCATTTTGTATCTGAAACACCTAAATGTTGTAAGAAACAGAATAAGCAACTAAAATGCTTGAAGAATAAGCTTTTATTTAGGCAAAACATGAAGTTCTGTCCTTTGTACTGGCCGTGGGTATGTTTCGCCCTGCAAAATCTGACATTTGTTCCAAAAATGTCCCACTTTGGGCATTTGAAAAGGTGGCAACCCTAAGGTAGGTAGGTAGGTGTGTATGTGCATATGTGTGTGTATTCATGGGTTAATCGATGAGACTGTCTGCGAGTGCAATCAGGTGGGAAGGGGTTGTTTTGTTTGTGTGTGTGTGTGTGTGTGTGTGTGTGTGTGTGTGTGTGTGTGTGTGTGTGTGTGTGTGTGTGTGTGTGTGTGTGTGTGTGTGTGTGTTTATGTGTGTGGTTTGGGGTGATTGCCATACTTCCACACACCTGTAACAGTGAGTTGGGAGTATACCTCTCAACCTTCAGACATTGAAAATAAGAGCAAAAGCCCTTGAAAACTAGGCCATCCAGCCAAATATCTGGACATCTAATTAGCATAAAATCTGAATACCAAACAGTACATAACCCTTCCCACTTTCAGTAGGAATCTTGGATACTATTCAGAAAACAGTGACAAAAAATGATGAAACATATAAGCCATTATCAAAGAGATAGTGTAAAATTTGTAGACTTTAATGAACTCTACTACAAAATTATACCACACAATACCATTTATTTTTGTTTCAGAAAAAAGGAGGCACAAGATTTGTGCTCTCTTTTTTACATTCTTATTGCTAGTAATAACTTGGTCATGTACTGTGGTTTTCTGTGTACTAGACAGCTACAGAAATCACATATGATGAGGGTGATTTAGACAATCATGTGAAGTTGTAAATCAAGCCTAAAATAACAATGTACCTCCAAAAATAGTGACATCCTATGCAGGAGTAAATCAGGCATGAAAATGGTAATATTCCTCCAAAACAGGGACAGCTGAGAGGTCTGGTAAGGGAACTCACAGGCCACCATGGATAAGTCTTTAACTACATGCCATGAAGGCACAAAGGGTGAGGAGGAAAGCTAAACAGCAGGAATTACTCTGCATAATGTGCATGAAAGGCACTTAAACACAGTATTGTTTAGCAAGGCTACTAGACACCAGGAGAACTGCTTTACATCTCATAAATAGAATAGGGATAGGTGAAACCACTAGACACCAGAAGAACTCTTTTACATGTCATAAATATTACTGGGATGGGTGGAACCACTAGACACCAGGAGAACTCTTTTACATGTCATAAATATTACTGGGATGGGTGGAACCACTAGACACCAGGAGAACTCTTTTACATGTCATAAATATTACTGGGATGGGTAGAACCACTAGACACCAGGAGAACTATTTTACATCTCATAAATATAACAGGGATGGACTAGACACCAGGAAATCTCATAAATAGAATGGGAATGGACTAGACACCAGAAGAACTCTTTTACATGTCATAAATATTACTGGGATGGGTGGAACCACTAGACACCAGGAGAACTATTTTACATCTCATAAATATAACAGGGATGGACTAGACACCAGGAAATCTCATAAATAGAATGGGAATGGACTAGACACCAGAAGAACTCTTTTACATGTCATAAATATTACTGGGATGGGTGGAACCACTAGACACCAGGAGAACTATTTTACATGTCATAAATATTGCTGGGATGGGTAGAACCACTAGACACTAGGACAACTCTTTTACATCTCAGAAATATAATGGGTATGGGTGGAACCACTAGATACCAGAAGAACTCTTTTACATCTCAGAAATATAATGGGTATGGGTGGAACCACTAGATACCAGAAGAACTCTTTTACATCTCAGAAATATAATGGGTATGGGTGGAACCACTAGATACCAGAAGAACTCTTTTACATCTCATAAATATAACAGGGATGGACTAGACACCAGGAAATCTCATAAATAGAATGGGAATGGACTAGACACCAGAAGAACTCTTTTACATGTCATAAATATTACTGGGATGGGTGGAACCACTAGACACCAGAAGAACTATTTTATATCTCATAAATAGAACAGTGATGGGTGGAACCAGTAGACATCAGGAGAACTTTATCTCGTAAATAGAACGGTGATGGGTGGAGCCCCTAGACACCAGAAGAACTCTTTTATATCTCAGAAATATAACAGGGATGGACTAGACACCAGGAAATCTCATAAATAGAATGGGAATGGACTAGACACCAGAAGAACTCTTTTATATCTCATCAATAGAAAGGTGATGGGGGGAACCCCTAGACACCAGAAGAACTCTTTTATATCTCATAAATAGAACGGTGATGGGTGAAACCACTAGATACCAGGAGAACGCTCTTTTTCATCTCATAAATATAATGGTGATGTGTGGAACCACTAGACATCAGGTATAATTCAGAAGATGTAGGCCAGAGGGAACACTAGGCGCCAAGTATACTCCGTATGGTGTGTCTGAAAGGCACATATTTACAAAAAATTGTGGGGAACCATTAGACAGCAGGGTTAAGTAGCATACCTTAAAAGGCACTAAAAAAGATTCCAACCCTGTTCCCTTCTACCTTGTAAAGAGGACATTAGTCCTCTGCATCACCACCAGTGGTATCGTTTTAAAAATATATGAGTGAGAAAAAGAAATCAAGTACAAAGAGGGGTGAGATTTAAGCCCTGCACCCTTGGCACATGAAACTTCAGCATTAACTTTATACTCTAAATGATAGGTAAGTGGAGCAGGGATTTCTAACACAGATTGAAAATCTTGGGAATTTTTGCAATGCCTGCAGCAGTTCTTGACTTGCAAGGCAGAGGCACTGACAAATGTTAAACATACCTTTCAACCTCATAGAGTAAGAAGCAAGGACAAAACCAATATTATGATATGATAAAATCATGGAGAGATTTTAATTATTCCTCCTACAACTGTACAAAGCTGCTAAGATAACAGCTTTAACAGCAGCATGCATTTACTGAAATATAGGAAATGTGGAACTGGAATGTCTGGCATTAAGGACTGATGGTAGTCATCTGTGAATTACCAGGGCAGGGGCAAAAATGAGACATTGTGGACATTCTGAAAACAGGGCATGGGATATATGGTTTGTGTGTGTGTGTGTGTGTGTGTGTGTGTGTGTGTGTGTGTGTGTGTGTGTGTGTGTGGACATTCTGACAACAAGCCATGGCATATATGGTGTGTGTGTGTGTGTGTGTGTGTGTGTGTGTGTGTGTGTGTGTGTGTGTGTGTGTGTGTGTGTGTGTGTGTGTGTGTGTGTGTGTGTGTGTGTGTGTGTGTGTGTGTGTGTGTGTGTGTGTGTGTGTGTGTGTGTGTGTGTGTGTGTGTGCGCGTGTGTGCGCATGTTTTACTGTATGTGTGAATGTTTTACTGTATGTTTACATGTAGTAGAGTGATGGGGGTTGGGCTGCCTGTGTTTAACACGATGTGGCCAGCACTTTTCACTACTGCAAGAAAGCACTGATACGCTCTTATGGTAATTAACAGCAATTCAGGAACATAACAGATTAGTTGAGAATGAGGTCTTTCTTCAATGAGGCTAAGATGTCTCTGAATCACAAATCTACATATCGTAGAAATAAAGCCTTTTTACCTCAGCCCTTAACATAAGTGGTGGCAATCGTTATGAACCCACAGGATAAAATTAACAAGAGAAATATATAAAGTAACTGCAACAAGATAAATTATATAAAGTCATACAAAAGGGGATACATACACACACACACACACATATATATATATATATATATATATATATATATATATATATATATATATATATATATATATATATATATATATATATAAGTGTGAATAAAGAAAAATATATATGCCACCTTTAGTTTAATAATTTTTTCTATTTTAAAACATATTAAGCAGATGCATTTCAGGCTATCATTTGTATGTTTGTTGTTTAGACAATAACTTAGAATTTCCTATCTTCAGCATCTGATTTGCATATATCATGAGCTCCTAGACCTTTGTATTTTAGCAGTGTCCTGGATTTCTATTTATTTTTGATTACTGGGAATGTCCAACTGGGCAGAAGCTCATTTCCAGCAGAAACCCGGGGATAAAAGTTCCATATTATTACAAAACATTTTAAGAACAATAATTTTACAGTCTTCAAAATAAAACAGAAATGTCTGCAGTTTAAATAATTAGAAAAAATTAGACTAAATATAAAACACTGATTAAGTTTCGAAACAGTGTATGTGACAACCATTTAATATTTAGAGAAATTTTAGACAGTTTGTAGAGAAATTCAAGGTAAGTTAATCTAATACAAACAGGAATTGCAATATGAAGTGAGAGAAAAACAGGCTTATGGTATATTTAGAGAGAAAGCCAAGGAAAAGAATTAGACAGCAGTAAGGAAGTAAGTAAGTGATATAAGAAGATATAAAGAATGAAAAGGTACATGTTCACATTTAGGGATACAAATTGTATTGCTCTCTTCTTAATTAACTTATGATCTTTGCTGCCTCTAAAATCACATTTTTGTCATTTTGTTTGATTCTATTACTACATTTTGTAGCTGTAAGCTGTACCACTTCACTGATATCTTTGTATGGTAGAAACTCTTGTAAATATTGTAACTACCTTGCAGTAGCCACCTCTGGAATGTAATGCAGTTTTTCTATGTAAATTGTACCATGTCACTGCTATCATTCATTTTGTAGTAACTCTTGTAAGTATTGTAACTACCTTGTGGTAGCCACCTCTGGAATGTAATGCAGTTTTCCTTATTGTATTACTCTACTGGAGCTTTTCTCCCTGGGCCTCCACTGAAAATGGGCTCTCGTCAGCCCAGTGGACCTTCCTGGTAAACAAATGTCATAAATAAATAAATAAATAAATAAATAAATAAATAAATAAATAAATGTGGGCTACAATATATTTGAAATTGTACAATGAGACAGGTCTCTGTGGCCTGTGTTAATAATGACCTTAAAAGCAGTTGTCCTTCCTTTTCGCATCATTCCACATTTTGATTTTACTTAAGTTGTATACAGTCATGGTGTCTTCAGTAATATGCCTCAATGTTAGCTTGTCATTAATAATAATAATAATAATAACAATAATAATAATGCACCTGGTGTGGAAGGTGTTTGCCCTTTCTTATTTCTTTCTCACTTGTTACAACCCTAGCACTGACTTGACTTCACTCTTTCTTGATGGCTAATAGGATCTTAGCAAGAATATTGTTCACATATATCAAAACATGATACATTCAGTTAGCTTTGCCAATGAGACAGAACTGCACTCTCTCCGGCATAGACCACTATATTTATTTCACTCCAAAATAATTTGCCTCATTGACAGCTTTCTTTTGCACATCTTTTTTCAGTTTTGCTCAGGTGGACCATTTTAAACTCTCCATCTGGATCTATTTACACAGTGAATGAAACGTTCAAGTGAAATGTAAACATGCAAAAGAAAAATAACTCAGAAGTCCTACCACTCAGCTGATAATGAGCAAGAAATGACTTGCCTGAAGTTGCAGTGAATGAGCATATGCTGCATCTTCAATTTGATAATGACAAATGACATTCAAAATTCTTTCTTTTCTGTATCCTGCCAACAGTCTGCACAGATCCCCCTCCCTTAAGTATGCACTCATAATAAATTATCTTTTCCTTCATAAACGTTTAATAGAATTCCTGCTGTTGTAGTGTCTCGCATGTAACAATATATATGAAAATTCCACTACAGCATAAGATATCCACTCAGTTCCATTTTGTACATAGTACTTTCCTACTGTTTACAGAGTTGTGCACATTGAAGCTATGCACTAAATTGTATCTTATTGTCACTTTAGGTCAAGCCTAGCAAACTAAGATCATCAGTCCTCTGACCCTGCAAAGAGCATTATTTAGGGTTTATTGCTAGGCAAAAACAAAAGCAGAGCTTCCCTTTTTTTATATTTCTTTTCATGCTCGACAGATAATGTCAAGCGTTAGTCATGATGGTGTTTCATATCACTACTACTTCATGTGTTAAAACACAACAGTCAACACTGTTGCACATTTGATGTATCTAATACCCCAAAGTGGATCATAACTCCTTTTCTACTGACATTAATCCATCTCAAGAAAGCTTGTTGGCATAGAATAGATGACACTGATTATTTATAAATAAAACATTATGTTAATGATATGTACTCTAGTGAAGTGAATAGTGGTAAAGTATTTGGTGTTAAAGTTTCTGGCCTTATAGCACAACTAAGTTTTAAAAAGGATAATTTACTTGATGGGCTTATAAAATGTAAGAGGGGGCTGCAGCAGCTAACAAGCTCACCACATACATATCTCAGCTAAGCAGCACCCCAGCTATGCAGTACCATGAAACAGAATCTGCTCATATTTCAGTCCACATTGACTCATATTATTCTTGATAACTTTCTTCATCTGAGCACTTCTATCAGTCTGAGAACAGCTGATGCCTCTCCCACATTTGATCAATCCTCTTTTAGCCTTCACTGTAGACTACTTTGTCATTATGTCATTCAAATCCTCTGAAACACTTATTAATCATCATATGTAGCATCTGTACCAATGTTTGGTCTCTTCATTCTCTCCTCGGCATTCCTTATAGCTTATCTCCACCACTCACTCTACTGATGGTAACAATGACTGGAGTACACAGTACACTCTCGCATTCAAATATTCCCATCACATAGCCCTATCAAAGCTCGCAAAGCTCTGTCTAGCCTTTTCTTTTTCAGACAACAATTCTGGGTATTTGTTCCCACCTAAGAGATACATAAAACCCAAATTATGTGCCAAGTAGTCCTTTACTGGCTGATCTTTTTTCCTCTAGCTAATCAGCTTTTACTCTCACCCTCATTAATATCCTTCTGTACCCCTTTCACCATCCTCATGTGTGTCCTTCTAGCACCTTAATTTCTTTTAATTTCCTTTGCATACATTTTTATGTTCCTCCACAGAAGCTCACTTCTGCCTCTTCACTTCTTTGTTAGTGTTGTCATCACTCAAGTTTCTTTCTGCTCACTCTTTTTCCAGGAAAAAAACATCACCCAACATCCTTCCTTGTGAAGTTTTCTTACAATTTTATTCACTCTCTCCATCTGCATATCACTATAACCTACTTATTCTTCGTTGTTGCAATTATGTTATTTCCATAACACGTTCACCATTGTTTCCCACTTTAACCCTCTATTTTTCACCTCACTCAGACAATCAGCTCCCTCTTATAATACATTCTCTCAATTGCAGCCAAATAGAATGATAACAGGTAATTAAAATAAAGACACTAAGCTGGCATTTGCCACACCACCATGGCTGGGCTGGCTCTTTCCAAGACAGCTGACAAGAAGTTGTTGGACTCATTGAAACTATTTCTGGTCTGAACATTTTTGCAAGCTGAAATGAGGGTTGGTGAGTAGCTATGAATTTATACCATTAAGTATAAGAGCTTTTCTCTCTTTCTTCCTAACCTCTAGTTTGACATCATTTGAAGAGAGAAAAGTTTAGCACACTTAAAGGTGTCATTAAGAGATGACCCCTTGAAGTTTCTTGTAAGTTTAGGCAGAGCTATACATGTCAGCCTCTAGCTACCCTGGTGCCTGTTGTCCTAGCTATACCATTGGTTTTATTAAGGGCTAGCTGGATGGTCGGCTAGGACACTGTGGACAATGTGGATGTCTGAGTTGAGAGTTTATTTGTAAGCTCAGTATCCTCTACATTTACAGTTATCTAGATACTTCAATTACAGCACCATGCAGGAAGTGGAACATATTTGTCTGGTAGCTTGGCAGCCATAACATGAACACTGAGGAAGCACTAACTTGCTTAACAAAGCAGATCATCTCCTTTGATTCCTTACTTGGTGGGTGCATCACAGGGATCTACAGTTTGGAAGCCTTCTTAAGGACTGCTTCTCCAATTGTGGGGACAGTGGAAGTGCAGGTCCTAAACTTCTGGTCCTTATTAGGCTTTTTAGCAATTAGAGACACCCCATTCACATGCCTTCACTGTAATAAGAACTAGCATCTCATCCATGGGCGGCATCACCCCAGATGGTGAGAGGAGGTATTGTAAGGGTTCCTGCAGGATATTATGCATCATCAGTAAGACCACTTTGACCTTAGGTACATCAGGGGGCAAAACTGGAGATTCAGCCTCAGCTGAAGAATCAAAATCTGTTTCAGGGGTCTCATTGGATAAGTCTAGATTATTCCTCTTGTACCTTCTCATAGTCATCTTCCTCCTCTGAGACCCACTGCATGGAATTAAGCCTTTCAGAATCACCTTATTCCTCCTATCAATAAATGTACTATTATGAAATTTAGCACAAATAAAACAATTTCTATATGAGAAATGCTAGGAACACCACACACACACACACACACACACACACACACACACACACACACACACACACACACACACACACACACACACACACACACACACACACACACACAGAATGGCAGCCCTGTGGTAGGATTTTGCGTCTGCATGACATACCCTCCTTTTTCTACAGCCAGTATAAATGTCAAATTTGATTATCAAAACGTCCTGCAATAGTAGAAATCTAACAATATATACCTACCAAGATTCAAACAGACTATCACCTTGCAGTGGAACTAAATAGTATTAACTCAAAGTAAGACAACAGAGCTAAAGTCAAAGCCAAGAAAGAATGGAAGAACCTCACCAATTTTAGACTGAAAACCCTTCAGCAATGATGTAAACACTCAGTAGCAATCCTGAAAGAACAAGTAAATTAAGCAAAGCACAATGGAGCTGGAGCATTGACGACCATTCTACTCATGGTGAGCAGTGAACAAGATCTGGAGGAGCACAGGCATGCTAGGTATTATGGGAAAAGATGAGGAATTGAAGCCTGGGAAAGTTGGTATCAGTGCAGAGGTGACTGTGTGTCAGTGAAAAAGTACTATTGGTATGGTAGGACGAACCAGACAATGACAGATCAGTTATTGTGTAGTTCATAACTATTGTTCCATAAACAAGTCTGTGCTCTCTTTCCAAAGACAAATGTCTGGTTTAGTAAAGTACACAATGATGAATGATTTAGCATAAGTCTGAAATGAACACTAATAATGAATGCTGCACATTAACTAAGGTCAAGTAATTTGTTTAGACAGCATAATAAATAAGTTGTAATCTAATAAAATAATCTTAAGCTTTCATTAACAGGGTTCTTGTTTTAACCCAAAACAGTTCTTGAGATTAAAAAGTGTACCTAATGTACAATTTAATGTATAATGCACACAGTCTATATTTTTCAAAATGCAGGTAAACATATCTAGATATTTAAAACATTTTGCACTAGAATAAAAACAAAAAAAAAAACACAAGGAGAGTGGAAGTACTGTATCTTTCAAATAAAACTTTAATCCACTGGTTAAGGGCTTTCAGCCTGAAAACATAGGCCTTCATCAGAACAAACATTTGAAATAATGATCCCATTATATAGGGTAATAGATACACTTTGAACCAATCAAATCTTGATTTTAATTAAACTTTATTCAACATAGTAATAATTTGAATAATTGCCATACAACCAATAAACAAATAATAAAAATGTTTCATAAAACACTTTACAATACATAAATATTATGTGCCTTAATAGTAATAAATACTATTTTGCATTTGTTGTGATAGGCCTTTCTGTTTAATACTGCTTTGTAATTGACCCCATTATTGAGGCCTGGCCCCCTACAGGCATCCAAAGCAATCTGCCATTCAAATTCCCTAAAATCAAGTTCCCAATCCATGTCCCCATTAAAATCAGCTGGAACAGGATCTATGACTGCAAAAATAAAATTGAATACTATCCTTGTTACCTGCACAGGTTAAAGTGTGCTTACAAAGGGAATTATCTAAGCTGTTCTTTTTTATGGCATAATAATGTTCATAAATTCTGTTTTTTAACTGCCTATTAGTCTTTCCAATGTAAAATGAAAAATAGATAGAGCATTTTGCCATGTATACCACATAGGTGGAGTTACAACTGAATGTGCCAGGAGCCTGCCAAACCTTATTGCAAGAACCAATTTCGAAACATGGTCCCTCTGAAATATATTTACAAAAATTACAACTTTTACACTTGAAAGTACCTCCACTTTTTTGGGTTCTTTTATTATGTCCACTTTTCAACATTTATTTAAAGTTTCTGGCTCTCTTGTTGACAAAAAGGTGGGCTTCACCTACATCTTGCTTTAGGTCACTATTTGAAGCTAATATTCTCTAATTGTTGGACACTATGTCCTTGATTTTTTACTGTCTATGGTAAAAGTTAACAACATAGAAGTGACCCAATCCTTCCCACCTTGAATGTTCCCTCTAACTTCCTCCTTATTGTTGCTCATATTTATTATGTCATTCACAATTTCGGAAGGATAGACTCTGTTTTTTAACCTAGAATGTAGTTCTTGCACCAAAAAAATCTAACTTTGTTTGATCACTTGTGAGTCTATTTAGTCTTACTAGCTGCCCTTTTATAATATTGTATTTGATGTAAGTGGGATGCATACTGGAATAACACAAAAGACCATTGCTTGCTACATTTTTGTAACTAATACTTGAACCCAAAACATCTTTACCTTCTTCTTCTTTTAAAACCTCTAAATCTAAAAAAACAAATCTTGGGAATATCCCAACTGCCAGTAAAATGCAGAAGAGAAGTGCTTTTATTCATGTCTTCAATAAATTTGGAGAGCTCAAATTCTGTCCCTCTCCAATCAAAAAATATGTCATGGATAAAACTGTAATAAGTTACAATTTTGTTCCTGTCTGCAAATTGGACACACTATTGGTCTCCCAATATGCCATAACTAAATTAGCGTAATTGGGAGCCATTCTAGCACCCACTGCCACATCCTTGGTTTGTAAAAAAATATTCATTATCGAACATAAAATAGTTGTATGAAAGAATGTGGTCTATACATTCCAACATAAACCTATGTTCTTTCAAGTCATACTCTCCACTGTTGATCAACAAATTGCCCACCCATTCTTAACCCAAGTCATGATGAATGCAAGTGTATATTGATGTCACATCAACTGTCACCAAAAAATCTCCAGCTTCAAACTTAATGTTTTTAATTTTACTTAAAAAATCAAAAGAATCCCTGATAAAGGATTCTGTTTTCTGCACTAACTCAAGCAGAGTTCTGTCAATAAACTTAGAACATGGCACTAGTTTAGATGCCGGTGAAGAAACTATAGGCCTGTAAGGGGGACAATGTTCATTTTTATGTATCTTTGGGATGCCAAAAAAGATGTCCTATTTTTGGTTTGTCCACTGAAAAAAACTCATACATTGTTTTAGAAATCAACCCTTCTGAATAAACATCAATAAGCCAAGAATCTATCCTCTTATAAGCCCTAAGGACATCTGCTTTGGAAACTTTTCTATATGCAGATTCATCTGCTAATAAAAAATGCATTCACCTAACATAATCTTCAGAGTTAACTATGACCATTGAACCCCCTTTGTCTGCATGCATAACCCTAATGGAAGTGTCATTATTAATGGAATTAAAAATGATATGCTCATCTGCAGTCATATTGTAAAATTTTCTTTTACTTCTTTTGTTCAGTAAATCCTTTATTTCTAACTCACACAAATCCTCAAATGTTTTACGTTGTACTAGGTACATTTTGCACTAGAGTAATAGCAGCTTCATTACTGTCCCCCAAATGAATTTATTACTTAAGGAAAGCATAAACACTGCTTTAAATGAGTTCAGCATCAATACATTTTCCAAATATTCACTTTATGACTATTCAAAACAACAATGACATAAGCACAAAGTCATATAGCAAGAGATTCAATAACTCTGGGTAGCTCATTCAGATATAAAGAAAAAAATAGGGCCAAGGTTGAGTCCTTTCAGTTCTATTGCATTCTGCGTGCTTCTTTCTTCTAGACTCAACAATCTGGCAAGGGCTTTCACCCACTTTAAACAACGTCTCCACTCCAGATTTTGACCCTAATTCAAAATCTACCAAAGCCAATGTAAATACCTTGCCTCAGGCCACTTCACTTGGTTCCAACACATTATTTTTTCTATCCACACATTCTCTCTATCTCTCTCTTTGCTCACTTAGTTGTCTCTATTTATTCTGTTCTTTTGTACATTTACTTTTTTTTCATTCTGCCAAATGAGTTATGTATGTAATGTTATACTGTTTTGGTATTGTATTGTACTTTATGGTTTTAATGACATTGCTGTTTTTGTTGTCTCAATATTATATAAGATTATTTGTTATCTCAGTGCAACCCAGGCTGCACCTGAAATTGGTCAGTGTTGATCAGTGCACTACCCAGTAAACAAAAAGAAGTAACTAAATAAGTAAATACATGCATACATACGTACATTAAATAAATGAATGAAGGATATCACCTAGCACAGTATAACAAGTCCTGTTTGACAAAAAACTCTGCATCCACTTAGCCAAGGTTCAAGAAACACAAAAGTCATGCAATTATTTTAAGTATAACAGAACACTCAATTGCATCAAATGCACAAGAAAAACTCCTATTGCAATTGGTACTTTATTGACATTGAAGCTCCTATAAACTTGGTATATAAATAAAATCAAGGCATTACTTTCTATGCCTTTTCTGTATAAAAAAAATGCTTAGCAGACAAAAGCAATCAGGCTTAAAGTTATCAACTCAGTGAGGACAGTGTGCTACAGTGCTTTAGCTACAGAAGAGAGCAAATATATAGGTCTGCAGTGCTTTTGCTGGTCTCTGTTTATTGTGAACTGATATAATGTTTCTCCTTCCAGGAAAGTGGACATTATTTGCCAAAAAATGGAAGACAAAACTGTTTAATAGAGATGTCAAAGAATTAAGCAACACTAGTTATCCTAATAGCAGGCTTACCTAATACTGACAAGGTTCTAGGAATCTCAACAAAAGACTCATTCTTAGCTCACTTCACTGTTAAGATGTAAAGTAGGATGAGAATAACTCAAGCAATCACCATCTCTCGTGGAAAAGGTGGAACTTGCAAATCTGCAGAGGCAGCTATTTAATTTGAGATTTGTTGACCAGTTCCTCACCTTCTCTTAACTCGATAATGGTTCTGGTAAGATGTCTTCCATGTTTATCTTTCTTTATATTGTCAGTATTAGACTGATATCTATATATCAATTTATGCAAATGATTTTTTTCAAAACTTTAATGAATTTCTGTAAAATTTATGATCTTGAAGATACTACTTATGACAACAGGAGATCATCATATGCAAATACTGTAGCAAAATTTGCAATTCATTGTGTTCTATTCAAGTTCTGATTGGTAACCCAGAGCTTCCTAGTCTTCTTAAGTATTACTCTTGTAGCCATTGCAGTTAGTCAAGTAGGCTACTGATACTGTTGATAAAAAAATTCAGCTTTATCCATAACTCATTTCACACTGTGCTTGCTGTATGGATTAATTTAGTAGTGCATGGAGCACCATGATTATGCTGCAAAATCAAAAAAGTAATGTGGGACCCAATCATAACAGTGCTTTCAAAGGTGTGCAACAGATTTTACATACACCTCCTAAGCACTGACATGGTTGGGTATAAGGGAAGGAATGTCTCTTCAGTCTCTGGATATCTTTTCTCCTATGTTCATGTAGGTTTGCAGACTTCAGTCTGTAAGAAACGTATTTAAATTAAGCAGTATTTAGAAACTGTCTCTGACTTTTTCCTTACTTGTTGTCAAAGCCAGTAAAATTTTCCTTTTGTAACTAATACATGGAGAAGATAAGACTCTATGCACTACAAAGAGCTATGATCAGGTGTCACTGATCATAACTCGTTATTTTGTGTTCTTAACATGGATGCCAAGATTCACCTCTTGAGCTTCGCTCTTGAGGAGAATTTCTTGGCATCCATGTCTTGAACACGTAATAACACGGTTATGATCAGAGACCAATCATAACCCTCTATATTATTCTTGCTGCTAAGTAAATCAGTGATAATATGCTAGTAAGTTTATTTGTTACTAGATCACTGATACTATATAATGATCCTTAAGGACTTCAAGTATTACCTTTACCTTTGACACTTAATTGGAATCATTTGATATCTTCCCAGTTTAGTAAACAGTCCTTTCTGAGTGCCAAGGTACACAATGATGCAGCCCTGCCTGTGGTGCAGACAAGAAGATGATTAGTAGATCCTGTCCCTGAAGAGCCAGCTGGATAGAAAGTAGTAAAGACTGGCACTTTTGCTGGCCCACCCATCTGAAGGAAAGGATAAAGGGGTTTAGCAATGAGTTGTTGACCCATTGTAAAGAGTGCTCGCTTCAGTGATAGATTGTCATCTAGTCATCTGCTAAAATGTTTTCCATTAACATCAACACAAATTGGGTGTAGGACAAATGGTAAGGGCATAAAAAAATCCTTAGCTGACCTCAGCCCAAATGTTGCCTCACCTAGAAATGTGGCTTTGTTCAAAATAAATCTATAAAGTGGAGAGGGGCTTAATGGCCAAGGGTTAGGAGGATCGAAAGAAATACTTTTTTCCAGTACATTGTTTTATTCTGGTACTCTTGCAAAATTTTTAAAGACTTGAATCCATAAGCCCAATGACTGAAGCAACTCAGTAAGCAAAATAGCCCCTAGTGAATTCCTGCAAATAATCCATTTAGACTGTCTGGGAACAAACAGCTGAACAGTAATAATTTACTTCAGAACAAAATTACGTAGTAAGGCTATATACTAAATAGCTATTAGGAAAAAAATATAGAAATATAGCCAGTTAAGAAATAAGAAGCATACTATATTTATTAACTACCTGCATAAATAGGGAAAGGACAGGATTAAAAGAGGATGGAAGACAGAAAAATATATTTCTTTTTATTTCAATGACAATGACAGAATAGTCAGTATGAACACAAGTGTATGTAAAAAAACATTGCTAATGCAATTGTTCAGATTATCTTTTTTATTTTTTATCTAGCCTATTGTTCAGATTATCATTTTTATTTTTTTATCTAGCCTACTGGTCCCATGTTTAAACTGTATTGTATTCATTAGTGAGTTTTTCTCGACCTACTTACCTTCTATTACCTGTTTTCACACCACTTCATATTGTTCTAATGCTGTTTTTTTTTCTTCTGAAGCTAGATTTTCCTCTCTGTGTATGCCATGTTACTCAGTTCATTCTCCCGTACTGTAATTTTTCTACATACTAACTCCTGTACCCTCTGCTACATCTGGTCACCCACTGGTATCTTGCTAGTTCACTGTCCTGAGACCTTCAATTCTACACATATCTGCGTATTAGACCCTTTCTGTATCTGTTTTCTCTATGATACTTTGCAAGCTCTCTATGTTGTAAACCTCATTTTCTCTTGTTGTTGCTCACCACACCATTCCTGGGATTCAGTAAGCTTCCATGCAGGAATAGCTTATTCCTGCACAGAAGGAACTGTTCCCATGCAGCACGGCAGCCCGCCATGCATATTCATGAAGGCGTGTTGCAAAATGGACATGGGTCTGTGTACGAGTGCAGGGGGGTGTGTCTAAGAGCAGTGCTCTCACAATGCACATGCCCCCTGCAAACTAGAATTACTGTATGGCAATTTAAAACTAGCGAGAACACTCGTAATACCCCCAACCCACAACCCATCAGGGTATGAAATCTGGACAAAGCCATAAGGGATAATTGTCCCTACAAAGCCATAAAGTTGATAGAATAACAGATTTAGCATAAGCACATAGCGCACACCTCCCAACCCATCAGAGTAAGGAATCTGGACAAAGCCATAAGGGATAATCATCCCTACAAAGCCAGAAAGTTGCTAGAATAACAGGTTCAGCATAAGCACATAGCGCACACCTTTCAACCCATCAGAGTAAGGAATCTGGACAAAGCCATAAGGGATAATCACCTTACAAAGCCAGAAAGTTGCTAGAATAACAGGTTAAGCATAAACACATAGCGCACACCTCTCAATCCATCAGAGTAAGGAATCTGGACAAAGCCATAAGGGACAATCATCCCTACAAAGCCAGAAAGTTGCTAGAATAACAGGTTTAACATAAGCACATAGCGCACACCTCCCAACCCGTCAGAGGAAGGAATCTGGACAAAGCTATAAGGAACAATCGTCCATACAAAGCCAGAAAGTTGCTAGCATAACAGGTTCAGCATTAGCATGGATATTCTGAAGGGTAAAAATAAAACACAACAAATAATTTTTTTGACATATGCAATAAAGTTTAAGTGTAGCTGCGTGGGTGTGTCTGCTGCTTAGCTACGCCTAGACCAGCTGAAACGGCAGGATAAGTTAAAAAGCAATAGACATCCAACATAAGCATAAGTGCAAAAGTGTAGCAGTTAGAGCATATGCCTTGCATGTAGTCAATCACAGTTCGAGCCTCACCAAAGCCATTTCCATTTCGTATGTGTAAACATTACAATTTTAATTTATTTGTATATTTATGAAGGAAGTAACTTATTTTTCTCAACTAGAGTAGTGTATTAGGCCCAAATGTGAGTTGTCAGTGCAATAAAGTAGTGAAACCCCCATATAAACACAAGTGCCCTATACATAAATTAATTACAGCATATTGGGGGATGTCAGGGGAGGTAAATAAATCTATATTATGTAATGAATGATGAATCAATCCCATACCGGTGGTAGACCAATATAATAGAACATAAGCAATGCTAAGCACTGCACAGCTATGCTGACCGGGTGTAAGCATTGTGTACAGATGAATACTAAGCAATGAATAGCCCAGCTAAGTGGATTTGCCCATTGGTAAGCAATGCTGAACCAGCCCCTTTAAGCAATGCCAACCTTAGCTAAACAGGTTCACCCATAGCTTAGCTTAGCTCAGCCTTTTCAAAACTGTCCAATCATGGCAAAGGGCAGGAAGTCAGCTGTATTTAAACCCCACAGGTGGGAATTCAGTTCATAACTGGTTGCAGCTCTCTAGTGTAGGCAGTATGGTAGGTGTTGGAGAGGGGATGCGCTTTCAGGCACAGCATTGGGGCATACAGGAGTCAAAGGTCATGGTAAGACTCCTAGTAAATAAACATGATGTGAGACTGCTGCAGGACCAGTAACAGGGATCCCAATATAAAGCAGAAGCCTGGGAAAGTCTCATCCATGATCTCACCAGTGCCAACGGTATCCCTCAGACTGGTGAGCAGGTCCAGCACCACTATGCCAACTTGAAATGGAGGAAGAGGGAGCTCTTGGAACAGAGGGTCCAAGAAGCAAGAGAGAGGGGAGATGTCCCAGCAGTATGTAAGTATTCATAGCAATAACTGTTTACCAAAGTCCAAAACAATCAGATAACATTGGGTGAGATGAACTATATGGAGCAAGAATATCCACGTATCCCTACAATTTTTGGGATAGCTAAGATCCATAAGTCCACCACAGATCCCCCGTTAAGACCTATTGTGGATGTGAAGGCATCAAAAACTTTCTCAATGGGTAAATTTGTAGATAAAAACTTCAAGAATATACTAGAAAAATGTCCACATATTCTTAAAGACTCATGGGACTGTCTTACAAAAGTTAAGGACATGTACAATGAAAAGATTCTATTTGTCACTACTGATGTTCGGGACCTATTTATGGTTATCCCACATGAGGAGGGGAATAATATGTTTTATGATTTCCTTTGCAAGCATTCGAATTACCCACATTCAAGAATATTGATGTTTCAAGTAATTATGGTGATCATACTTAAGAACAATTTCATCCTATTCAAAGGACACTACTTTAAACAAAAAGTCGGAGTGGCTATGGTGTCTTGTGCGCCCCTGTTTGCCAATATAGTCCTAGCTGAATGGGAAACCACTAAGGTATTTAAATCTAAATTGTTTAAATATTGTAGATTTTATGGACATTACTTGGACAATATTCTTATAATATGGGAAGGGACTCAAGAATTGTTACAGGAGTTTTTTGAATTCCTGAACAATAGTACAACATTTTTACAATTTACTATGGACACTAATGCAGAGTTTATTAATTTTTTGGATATTACTTTCAGTAAGGATAAAGGCAATCATAAATTCACCTCTATAATTTACAGGAAGTCAACCTACTCCAATACATTATTACATTTCTCAAGTGCCCACCCTATTCACCAAAAAATGTCTTCGGTGAAGGGGCAAGGGGTAAGGTTGGCAAGAATGGTGAGTGATGAGGAAATGTTTATTAATGAGATCAAAAAGTTGGATAATATGCTATTAAGTAGAGGTTATCCCCTGTCTATCCTTGAACCTATATTTTTAGAAGTAATAACAAAGAGAAAGGAAGGACACTTCTTACTTATATTGGAGGGTACACATTTTTGCAACAACCCCAGTAGAATGAATGAAGTAGTACAAGACCTTAAAGGCTCCTCTCAATATTCTATGGTTTTGACTTTTAGTCCTTTATATGGCAAAATTAAGGATATTTTGCATCAAAATTGGGTACTTTTCAACACTGAACATCAATATAAGGAAACATTAGGAGATTACCCAGTAGTAGTGTATAAGAAAGATAGGTCATTTAAAAACATGCTTGAAATGAATATTACTAAAGACAGGAAAGGTAAGATGACCAAACGTGGACATTGTAAACAATGTCCACATATTTTGGAAAATGAGTTTATATATATTAGTGGATTTGGTAGGGTAACACCTAAACAAAGGCTCAATTACCAGAGTAAACATTTAATTTATATAGCAATTTGACAACAGTGTCAATGCTATTATATAGGGAAAACCATAAACAACTTCAATAAGTTGATATATCAACATATTTATGACATCAGGAAGGACAACCTAAGGAATGCTTTAAGTAAGCATATAAAGGAACACCCTGGGCATGTTTTTAGGTTCAGTGCCCTAGAACAAGTACAAAATAAAGATAGAGGGGGTCCACTTAACATGTATTTAGAATACAAAGAGTTAATGTGGCAGATTAGATGTAATGCAACAAACCCCCCTGGTATAAGTGAAAACGTCTCCATTTCCAGCTATCTTAAGTTAAGGGCAGATTTTCATATTTGAAAGAATATGATCCTCCAACAAGTTGTTTTTGTTGATAATAGTTGTGACAGAAATGTAGGTCCAACATACAACAATTCTGAAAGGTTTAGGCACACTAAGGAGTTGTGAGGATATAGGTAGGGTATATGAGTTTTATCTACAAGCAGTATGTCTTTTTTTACATATGGTTTAGTTTAATTTTAAGTCAGTTTTTCAATAAACTATACAGATTTTAAAATATTGCATATCCATTAAATTTGGGGTTGGTTTTGGTTTATATTTATTGTATAATAAGGGGTGTGTGTATATATATATATATATATATATATATATATATATATATATATATATATGTGTGTGTGTGTGTGTGTGTGCATGCATGATGTTTTTCTCCTCTGCTCCCAAGTCATTTTATTAATTTTGGTATTTGTGGTTTTATAAAAAAAATCTGTATTCATAGTTATATAATTTTAAACGGCTGTGTTAATGTCATGTGATTTAATATGTATTTAAGGAGAAAAGCACTGAA
>NC_056748.1:660116463-660218963 GCF_019279795.1 Protopterus annectens
TGTCCAATTATTACTGTGCAATATTATTATCAAATTGGTAGATGTGACTAAACAGTCTCAAGGCTTATTAGAGTGACTTGGTACAGGATCCTTATATACATGCAATGTACTCTAGAGCTTAACTTATCTCTACACAAACCAGCCACAGTTAAAAAGTTTTAAAATATTTAATAATAAATAATTAAAACCACAAGACAATACTTTCGACTACACAGTCACTGCTAGTCAAGCGTTTAGAGATCACACAGGAATACTTAAAATAAATCAGTAGTGCAGTTATGACATCACAGAAAAACACTTAGTCTAAACTTTCTAGTTCTAGATATTGCTACAAGAAAACACAAGTCTAGGATAACTTAAATAAAGAAAACAGGCAGAGTGCTGTGAGTTGGATGATCCAGACCAAAAATGCTTAATGCTTTCAGATTCTCTCAGTTTAAATTGCTATTTCAGTTCTGATAAACATTGCATCATCTTTTTACACTTTCCTGGTGTTCCCAGGCTACACATAAACTGCATTTACATTCTTAACATCTCCCTTTTGTTATCTTGCAGCTGGTCAGGAATAGAGCAATAAAAATACATTTGCATGTTTAAATCTAACAATTTAACTCTTGGTTAAAACAATAGAAAGAATTTCTTCATCTAGACTTTTCAGCACCACTACTACTTCAAAGAGTCACCACATGCTTTACTTTGGTCAGTAGAGTGCACTGTCACATTTATTTCCAGTTCCACATGTAACAGTATTTCTTTACATTTAAGACAACAAGCCTGTAGTTTGCATTCATATTTATAAATGATAGAAGTATCTGCAAAATTCTATCTGGCTAGGCTGGCAGCCTTTAGCCTTCTCCACCAGTCTTCACACACCACACCACACTCATCACATAGTCGCACTAAACCTACACCACCAAAATCCACACATAGAAACACAAAAACATTCACGGAGGCTCTCAATAATCTGCTCAAGCAACAGAGACCTCCAAAGCAGAAACGTAAGCAGCCTCCACCCCCCAAAACAACCCAAATGACGCATAGCCCACAGACTCACTGTGCCACTCAACCACAGCCCATAAGACAAAACAACATACTCAACGCACTAGTCATAGTTGACTCTATAGTCAGGCACACTGATTTCCCACTCACCAGGCTAAACAAGGATAAGGTTACTGTCAGCTGCCTGTCAGGTGCCTGGATAAGCAACATAACCCACACACTCAGGTCACTCCACAACAAGTACAAATATGACTCTATCATTGTCCATTTTGGTGTGAATGACCTGAGACATACCTCCCTGGACTACAAGAAGAGAGATACGGAAGAGCTCTCCGATCTTGTAGCGCAAGCAGGTATGACCCTAGCCCTGAGTAGCATCCTGCCATTGCCCAGAATGATACCGCAGTACAAAGACAAAATGATTGACTTCAACAATTGGCTAAGTTTCTTGTGTCATTCTAAGGGGATCCAGTATATGTTTGCCTGGGATGACATGGTCGACAGACCATGATGCTTTGCCAGAGATGGCCTGCACCTGTCACCCCGGGATTCCGGATACTGGCTAAGGCTCTTGCAGACCCTATAGTGCCTTTTTAGGCAAGATTCAAATGATAAATTCACCAACATAATAGGAACAGGCAATCAAACACTGAGGGTAATGCTACTCAATGCTAGAAGTCTAAATCTCAAAATGTACTCCTTCAAGGCACTCCTTAAAAAGGAGTACATCGATATCTGTGCAGCGACTGAGACCTGGTTCAAGACTCTAGAGAGTACCCCTGCATTACCAAGATATAACTCATACCACACTTTTCGGCCATCTAACCTGGACCGGAACACCAAAGGCGGAGGTGTGTCCATATTCGTTAAGGATATCCACACCTCCAGGCTAGTTGCTCAGCATAATGCATCCGAGGTTATCCAAGTGCAACTAACTCTGGGCAAAACTGCAATCCAAACTGTAGCTTGCGACAGATCCCCCACCATGCCCCAGGATTCCCACTCCTATTTTCTTGATATACTGCAAAATATTAGGGTTCATCCAAACACCCTAATAATGGGCGATTTCAACTACCCTGCCATTAACTGGGAAAACTACTGTACCAACTCCTTCACTCAATGTTTTCTGGAATTCATGAATTCCAATGCCCTGGATCAACTTATCCACCCCCACTAGGGGCAACAATATCCTAGACCTAGTCATTAACAAAATGAGTGACCGGTGTTCCAAACCTGAAGTCAACTCCTCGTTGGTCCAATCCAACCATAAGCTAATCACCCTAGATATCCACATCTCACCCCCACCCCCCATTAAGGAAACCACGGTAAAAAATTTCTCCAAAGCCAACTTCATGCTTCTTAAGAAAGAAGTGGCAAACTTCATGACACTCATGCAGATGGACAATACAGTTACGATTGCTGAATCCTACACAAATGCACTCTATAAGCACTTACACGAGTGCATGGATCGTGCTATCACAAACAGAACCAAGGCATTATCCTCCAAAAAAAGGAAGCCAATCTGGTGGTCCCCTGCCATAAACAAACTCTACAAAAGAAGGAAGAAACTGTTGCAAAAGAGAGTAAAATCCAATGAGTGGAGGAGCTCCTTGGTCAGCCTCAGTAAGAACCTGAGATCCCTTATAAGATCCTCCAAAGCTAGCTATGAAAACAAAATTGCCACTGAGTCTAGGGACAACCACAAAGCATTCTATAGCTATGTCAAGAATCTCAATGTCAACACACAGATCTGCTCTGAGTTATAGCACAACAGCAGGAAAATTACAGAACCAACTGATATTGCCAACATCCTGGCAGATAGGTTCAGTGCTAACTTTACCCCCTCTCACCCCCTAAAAGGCCCATATCTATACAGGAAGAATGCAGATTCCCTGTAATCACAACTATGCAGGTAAAAGCTGCACTCTCTAAAGCCAAAAATACAGCATCCATGGGACAGGACAACATCCCAGGCTGCATTCAACACAAACTTCAGAATGACCTGGCTCCCCACCTAATCACCATGTTCAATCATAGCCTGATGTCAGGCTTTGTGCCCACTGAATGGTACAAAGCAACAGTTATCCCACTACACAAAGGACGAGCCACCACTAATCCTGGGAATTGTCACCCTATTAGACTGACTAGCCTGGTCTGTAAGGCCATGGAACGTGTCATCATGGAACTCATAAACAAAGACATTGGTAAGCTCCAAACCCTGGAACCCACCCAGTTTGGGTTTGTGAAAGGCAGATCATGCCTCCTGAACCTGATTGACTTCTTTGAGGCAGTCACCAAAGCTGCAGACGAGGGTAAGGTGGTTCACACAGCCTGTCTTGACCTTGCCAAGGCTTTCAACACCATCCCCCATTCTGGAATTATAGCTAAACTCACTGAACCAGGTACAAATCCCTATGTCACAAGATGGTTGCCAACTGGCTCACTGACAGAACCCACACTGTAAAAGTTGCAGACTCCAAATCTGACTTCAAACCAATGACAAGTTGAGTACCACAGGGTTCAGTCCTGGGGCCTCTCCTGTTTGGTATCTACTTCTCTGAAGTACAGGCTAACACAGAAGGCCTTTAGCTAACAAAGTTCACAGATGATTCAAACTAGGAGCCATACTCGAGTCCCCAAATCATGTGGACATCCTACAGAAGGGCCGCATTGAGACAGATGCCTGGTGTCAGAGCCATGGCCTCATGCTCAGTGCCAAAAAGTGCATTGTCATCCCCTTTGGTAAAAACGCTGTACCCATGAACTACCACATAGGGGGTAGTCTACTTAACGCCAAATGCGTGATACAAGACCTTGGGAGCCAGGTGTACAGTATCTCCTTTGATACTCACATCGCCACAGTAGTCAGGAAATCCTTCTACATGGTACACCTCATCACAAAAGGGTTCGCATCCAGGAAAAAAGAGGTAATTTTTCCCCTCTACTCGACACTCATTAGACCCATTATACAGTATAATGCCCCTTTTTGAATGTACCTCACAAGACATCTGCATCAGCTGGAAAGGTCACAGAAGTACCTCACAAAGAGGATTACTGACCTCAAACAGATGCCCTACACTGACCATCTCAAAAAACTCTAGCTTTACTCCATAGCATATCACCTACTCTGAGGTGATCTCTGCCTAACATATAAAGCTATGTCAAACCCAGAGCTGTTGGATATGCTATACCTAAAGAAACCCCAATCCTGCCGAGCTTCATACTCTAGGGACCTAAACCTTGTCACCACAATTAACAGGACATGCTGGAGGAATAGATTCCTGTCCCAGAGACTTCCCATACTCTGGAACAAGCTACGCATCTATGTCAAGCAAAGTTCCTCATTAGTACCCTTCAAGAAAAATCTTGATGAGTGGATGAGAAATAGGAAATACACCCTGGGGATCACTTCTGTGGCTCTGCTCAACATTGGCACAGGAAAATAACTTTCTTGGGTGGCATAAGCCAGGGAACCTTGTTGGCTAGGCTTATTTAGGCCCTTGGGACGATAGCCTAGTACCTACCTATGAACCTGTGTGGGCACACATTCCAAACTGAGTGACACTGTAACACATACTATACTGTGTACCACATAAGCAATATCATGTAGCACTGGAACACACACATACCATAATGTGTAGCATGCATACCATGCTATGTGACACTGTAACATACATACTATACCATGTGGCATACATACAGTGCTGTGTGGCACTGGCACATACACTATACTATGTGGTACATAATACACTGTATGGCTCTGGCAAAGATACCATGCTATGTTGCAAACATACAATACAGTATGCGTTGACACACATACCATAAGGTATGGCACATATACCATGTGGTGTAGCACAGACTTCACACAGTGTAGCAAACATATCATACTGTGGGTTAGTGGCATACATATGCTTTGTAGTATCAGTTCCATACATACTATGCAGTGTGGAATCTATGCCATACTATTTGGCAATGGCACACATACCATACTGTGTAGTACATGAGCAATATCATGTAGCACTGGAACACACATACCATATTGTGTGGCATGCATACCATGCTATGTGGCACTGTAACAGACATACCATACAATGTGACAAGCATACCATGCTATGTCGCACTGGCACATATACCATACTATGTGGTATACAAACTACAGTCTGTGGTTCTGACACACATACCATGCTATGTTGCAAACAGACAATATTGTGTGGTGTTGACACACATACCATAAGGTATGGCACATATACCATATGGTGTAGCACAGGGTCCGCATTGTGTAAACATATACTGTGTGGTACTGACATACATATGCTTTGCAGCACCAATCACATACATACCACACAGTGTGGAATCTATGCCATACTATTTGGCAATGGCACACATACCATACTTTTGCTGCACATATACCATACTGCATGGCACATATTCCCTATTGTGTATCATTGGCACACATACCACACTGTGTGGCAGTGGCACCCATGCATAATAACGATATCAGGTTTCTGTCTAGAATATAACTGCCGGCACTGACATACCATCGTTCTACTGTCAACCACCTCCAGAGTATATAGCATTTAGTTGCACCATCCTTGTTTCTTCATTATCCTGTACATGCTAAAATATTACAGAGTGAAGTATGCTCTAATGCACTTAGCAATTTAAGTATGTATACCATTAAGAAATCTAATACAGCTGGATATTACTATAATTTTCACTTCTCTAGGGCATCACTGTACCACCTAATTTGTTTTTTAATATAATGATATAAATCATTGTAAATATATGTCACTTTTTTGACAAATAGCAACTTTTTTAACACTTTGCCCTCATTTCCTTCCAGTCATCATCACCCTCCAGGCCAATCATCTCATTCGTTCTCATTACCAGGAGGCAGGTAACATCCATAAGACAGTCTTTAGAGGTGGGTGGGCTTATCCTTAATCTCTACTCTCTGTGTTCATCCAATGGCAGCCTGTAGGAGGAAGAGTGTACAGTGAGCATCAGTGATGAGCACCTCTCACTTCTTCAAGGGCCTGATGTCAACACGACACCCAGTCTACCCAGCGGATCCACTGCATGGTAATATCCCTGGTATTTGCCAGGGAAATCCATCCCAGTGCAGATGTGCCCCATTGTATGCACCCCCTCCCTCTTCAGGTTGGGTATTCACATCCTCCCTTGCCTGTGCAATCATGCATCCAAACTGCTAATCAGACTTGAGTTGCTTGGGCCATAATCACATGTCTATCCCTCTACACCACTGGCATAGGCTAAATAACAACTACTTTGTATCATTGTTGCCCTGGCTTTCCCTCATGCAATACCAGTTTTTGTAGATTTATACAATATTTAAAATCTTTGCTAACCTACTTCCTAATTATAAAAATAAATAGGACAATAGCATAAGTTTATAATGAGAAATAAATTCAAAGTACAGATTAAAAATTAACTGGTAATTACAAGCAAAGCTACATGGCTTTTTTTTCTGTGGCCAAAAGGGGCTTTGGTTATTATATGCACAGATTTATGGTCAGAAGACCAGTACGATTAAATACAGTTTCTTTTCAGAAATTCTGGTTGCTACAGTAAGCCTGTTCATGTTAAAATGCAGATTACATTAAACTTCAGTTATAAAAAGGCAGCATAAAAAACTTAATAGCTGTAGGGCGTTTCAATCATCTTAAAGTAAATTATGTTCTGCATGAAACAAGAAATACAATGTACCTGTTTGTACACAGAAATTTTAAAGTGCTGTTGCTAAAAGATGGCAATATGCTGAAATGATATTACATAAACCATCAAAGACAGCAATATATTTAGTACTTGTGAATGCAACTGTACAGCCAAGTACCATTTAAAATAGCTGAAGTGAGAAATAGCGATTGTACACTATTAACATGTAGAGATAGAAATCTATTCCAAATAAATAAGCAAATTAACTAAGAAGAGAAGTAAACAACTTAATAAAATATACTAGTAAGCACATTAGGTAAGAAAATAAATAAACAACTAAAGTAAAATATACCAGTCAATAATGGACCTTTCTTGGCAAGAGCTATAGCATTAAGCAAGATGGATATTTGGAGTCGTAAGTGCAATTTGAAAAAGACAATCCCTCTAACTCTCTCTTATCTGCCTACTTGCTGCCACTAGAAAATACAACACTACTTCACTCCCCTTCTCTTTTTCCAGTTTCCCAGGCCTCATGATCCTCTTTGAGAATTTACTTTTGCCTCTTCAGTTAGGAAATGGGATTAAGAGCCCAATTGCTCTTTTAATTAAAAATTATGTTCTCGTATGATGTTTGTCCAGATTTTGCTAACTTTCACTTATCATGCATTCTCTGTCTATCTTCTTTCTCAGTTCAGCCAACTACCTTATACTGATCTACCATCTTACCCATAGTGTGTCTCCTCTATAACTCATCTATCCAGTGTACACCTGTCCAAATAACATTAAACTGTCATCTTTGCCTAGACTACACAGTTCTAAATTTATCTTTCTGTCATTGTGATGTTCTCAATAGGCATTATTTACAAGAATGAATGCAGCAGTTTGAGTGGTGAAACTGAGGGAGGAACTGATTGGATTTCTTTGTGAGGAAACATAACAAACTTGACAACTCGCTAGTCTGTACTCATTACTAGATGTGTTTGCTTTGCCAATTGTAATTGTTTTATTGTGCTGACTTTTCTCGCCAGGTCATGATGAATACTCAAGTTCATTTTCCTCTCCACAATGTAAAAGGATAAAATCCACCCCCCCCCCAAAGAACATCACTCTCTTCCTGTTTTCCCCTTTGTAAAACGAATGACCTTGTACTTTTTAATACTGCATACTAGTTAAATTTTCTTTGCTCATGCTTCATAAGTGTTTCAGTTTTCACACAATTTATTGATTGTCATGATATAATGTATTCTTGATCTTGAGATACTGGGAGATAGCCAATGTGTGTGCCTGAAACAGCACTAAGGGAAGCAATCCATACATATCCCGCCCTCAAGTTCTAATAGTGCAACTTTCTCTGTTACTTCTTCCTCATTCTCTTATCTTTTTATGGATACCATGGATTTCCCACTAGCCTCCAATGGCAATGCCATCTGCATATTTGCAGTCCATCCCACACTGTCCCAGTTGTTTTTTTTTTCCCCCAGCCTGATCACCCCAACATAAACCAGTCTTCTGAGACCGTACTACTTTTCAAATTTCTGCAATTAGCTACTTTGTATGTCTGCACTTTTACTTGCTTGTGCCTTCAGATAGATAATTTTTCTCATATCCCTTTGCATTTTTCCCCATTTGATATGTTTTCATGTACATTGCATATAATAAGGAGAAAAAGAACCTTGCAGTGAGCCAAAATACTGTAGCTCTAAGCAAGGACTAGGTTCTATGCATTATGTTCATAAAGAAAGGAAATAAGAAAAAAATAAACAAAGTAAAGACAGCAACTGCAGCAAAGAATGTTGGTATGATTTGCTTTTTCTTGGAAAACAGTTAGGTGGTGAGATCCCAGTTCCTGTACTCCTATATGAGGAGGCAGTAACCTCTACCTCATCATAGGCTGACTTTAAAGAAACTCCAGAGTTGGCTGACCCATAGGCTGACTTTGTAGAAAGTCCAGAGCTGGCTGGCCTTCAAGGAAGCTGGTTATGTTTTAAGGAGGCAGGATATGGAGATGACATTTTGAGCAGAGCAAAGGAACATTTTCCTGAAACAGAATAAGAAGCTAGACAAAATGTTAATAATTCTTAATCATACATTTCAGCTATAAAGTATAAGTAAACATGCAGTAGGATAGCATAGCAAGATTCTTAATAGGTTCACATGGTTTGTGCAAGAACACATAGCCTATGGAGTCAAGGTAATATATCCTCAGGGAAACAAATCATAATCAGAATGATCAAAAGACAGAGGAATCCAAAATAAGTACTAGTCTTGTGCTCTATAGGAGAGCAAACCTAAAAATTATTTATTTATTTTATTTTATTTTATTTTATTTTATTTTACATTTGTTAACCGGACTAGTCAGGCTGGATACATGTCCATTTTCAGCAGAGGCCCGAGGAGAAAAGCTCCACTATCAGACTATAATGTTACAGTTTAAAAAGTCACTAATAAACTAACAATAAAATAATGACAAAAAAAGCAAAGTACAATCGCATATACAGTGTTACTGGGCTAGTCTGACTAGATGACATGTCAATTTTCAGCCGAGGGCTGAGGAGAAAAGCTCCAGTATCATAATATAAAATTTACAGTTTAAAAATCACTAGTCAAAACAACAAATCAAACATTGGCAAAAAGCAAGATACAGTTAATATACAGTGTTAAATATGAAAGCAGGTAGTGTAACAGTTATAATGTAGTTAGAGAGAAAGAAAAAGCAGAAATGAAGTAAGCAGAAAGTGGAAAAAGTACAGTTTGAGTTTGGTACTAATATTAAGGGCATAGTAAAGCTGAGGAGTAGTCAGTAGGAGAAGAGAGGGGGATCAAAGGTAGTGATGAAGGCATAAGGTAGAAGGATATAGGAAATCAGATAAAAGAAGCAAGAGAAAGAAAGCAGAAGGTCAGAGGGGAAGTCAATCAGAATTTGAACAAAAGAGTGAAAGTACAAAGGAGGGGACTGGAGAGGGTAACAAATTTGCTGAGCTCAGTCGGGATTGGAGCATGGGCATAGCCAGTGATTTAGTAAGTGATTTCTAATCTGTTTTTTGAAAAGGTGACATGAGCCTAGGGAGGTCAGTTCTGTGGGAAGTTTATTCCAATATGATCCGATAGTGTTTGCAAATAAGGAGTCACCTGATTTATTATGAGATTTCAGAGTAGTAACTAGAAGCTTGCTGGCTGATCGAAGTGTAGTGAGATTTTTATAAGGTGTGATGAGGTTATTCAGTATGGGTGTGTTGGAGGGGTAATGTAGAATTTTAAAAGTGATGATTAGTTGCTGTAGGAGTATTAGGTTTGGAAGTTCTAGCCAGTTAAGTTTCTTTAAGTTAAGACAGTGATGAGTATGGAATGGAGAGCCAGTGGCAAATCTGGCAATACTATGGTAGGCTATATTAAGTTTCTGAAGGTTAGCTTTAGACATGTTGATAAAAGAAGGAGAGGCATACAGTAGTGTAGAAATGAGGTGAGTTTGGGCAAGAGACACTCGGGATGTGGCAGTAAGAAAGGGCTTAAGTCTGTAAAGGGCACCAATCTTTTTGTTAACTGTCTTGATAGTTAAATCAATGTGATAGTCAAAATTTAGCTGATTGTCTATGGTGATGCCTAGCAGTTTTGTGGAATAGTCAGGTTTAATGATAGTGCCATTACAGGACACAATGGAAAAAGTGATTGGGGTGGATTTAAGGGTTGGGGTGAAAAGTAGAAGTTTGTTTTTTTTGGGGATTTAGGAGGAGACAGATATGTTGAAACCATTTTTCTGCTGCTGTGAAAACCAATTGGGTAGAGGAGTGGAGTTCTACTGGGGATGGAGCAGAGCAGATGAGAGTAGAATCATCAGCATACTGTATACAAGTGGATGTAGGGAGGGAAGTGGGCAGGTTATTTATGAAAATAGAGAAAAGCAGGGGACCTAAGATGGATCCTTGTGGGACGCCAATAGTAACTGGGAGTTGAGAGGATAGATGGCTGTCCCAGAGGACTGCTTGTTTTCTATTTGTCAAGTATGAGTCAAACCACTGTAATGCTCATGAATCAAGTGAGTGGGATTTTAAGGTATAGAGGAGAAGTTGATGGTTGACCATATCGAATGCTTTTGAGAGGTCCAAGAATAGTGCAGAGGAGAACAGGTTGTTATTGCAATTTTTGTTGATAGTGTCAGTGAAGGAGAGAAGGGCAGTAGAAGTACTGTGGTAGGGCCTAAAACCATGTTGTGAGTCTACAAGCAAGTTGTTATTCAAGAGATGATGTAGGAGTTGATGGTGTATGCAGCGTTCCATTATTTTGGATAGTGGAGATAGAAGGGCAATAGGCCGAAAATTGGAGAGTTCGTTAGAGTTACCTCCTTTATGGAGGGGAATGATATGGGAGATTTTCCAACAGGATGGGATTTTGGATTCAGTTATAGTTCTGTTTATTAAGATGGAGACTGGGTAGGCTATTTCGGTTGCAGCTAGTTGCAGATATTCAGCTGGAAGCTTGTCGGCAGAAGGGGTGCAAGGTTTGAGTTTAGATAGTAGTTTACGTATATAGGTTGTGGAGACAGTATTAAACTTTAGCATGTGGGTGCTGTTTTGAGTGGGGGTTATTTGGAGGGATAGGGGGGGAGTCATGGTGCTTGCCAGTGAGGCGACTGTTTGAGAGAAGAAGTTGTTGAAAGTGTTGGCTATTATGTTAGGTTGGGTCTGAGCTAGGCTAGCTGGGGTAGGTGTTTTGGTGTTCCCTGGATGGAGTAGTTTGTTTATTCCTGACCAAAATTGTTTTGGGTTTTGGTTTTGTTGATATTGAAAGTGGTAGTTTTTCTTATCCAGATAGGTAAGTTTCTTTGTTTTGTTTCTCAGGTGTTTGAAGTTTTGATGGTCAGTAGGGTTTTTTGTGGACCTCCATTTAGTCCATAATTTATTTCTAGCTCGCATAGTTTGTTTAGTTGTTTTGGAGAGCCATGGGGCTGCTTTGGAACTTACTCTAATTAAGCGGGATGGGGCATGATAGTTTAGAATTTGTAGGAAGGTATTGTTGAAATGGGTTGCTGCTTCATCTATTGGGAGGTATTTTAGAGTTGACCAGTTATATTCCTTGAGTTCATTTTGAAAGGATGCTAGGTTGAAATCTGTTTTGTTGTGTATGGTACGATAAGTAGTTAGCTTGGGATTGTTGTATTTTTGTTTAGTGATAAAGGTAAGGAGGTGGTCGCTGATATTGTCAGGGAGTATTCCTGTTTTATAGGAGAGGGGATTGTTGTTGATCAGTATCCAATCTAGAATGGTTTGTTTGTGGGTGGATTTGTGTATTCTAGTAGGGGAGTTAATGGTTTGATGAAAGTTAAAGAGATTAAGGTGAATGGTGGGTTTGGGAGATATGCAGGAGTTCCAGTCAATGTTGAAGTCTCCTAAGATTATGGTTTCCTGAGGAAAGCTACAGGAGACCCAGCTTAGGATATTTTCTAGAGTGTTGATGTTATTGCCTGGAGGGATGTAGGAACATATTATATATATAGCCTTGGTTTTATTAACTTGGAGTTTGGAACAGAGTATTTCAGCATTTGCTGGGGAGGGGGGCAAGGAGTCAATTAAGGCTACCTGAAGTTGGGATTTGTATAAAAGGGCCACTCCCCCGCCCTTTTTATTAAGACGATCTTGCCTTAAGGTGCTATAGCCTGGGGGAGTGAATTCGTTGTCTTTGGTACTAGGTTTAAGCCAAGTTTCAGTGAGACAGAGAATATCAAAGGCGTAGAAATCAATTAAGGCATGGAGTTGTGTGATTTTGTTGTTGATGCTACGAATATTTAGGTGAGCAATAGAGAGGGAGTCAGTGGAGAAAGGTGAAGCAGAACAGTTAGCAGTTTGGTTTGAAGGGGTGTAGTTGAGGAGAGTATTGGGACCGGGGTTGGGGTGGATGTCCCCATGTATCAGTAATAGTGTTTGTGGGACTTGAAATACTTTTAGGTTTTTGAAGGGTATTAGATAAAACCGTTTTGAGGTTGGGAATCTGTAATGGTGGACTTTGTGGTAGAGAGGGGGAAGGTAGGGACAGGTTGATAGTATATTAATATGTGTTTGGTCAGGTAGAGGAAGTGTAGATGTGGTGTGTTTGGCTAATACAGGAGGTTGGTTAAGCCTGAGATATTCGTAGGAGGTAAGAGTATAGTAGTAAAGAAGGATGTTAAGGAGAAGAAGTGAAAAGATTGAGTTAAGGCTTAAAGGCATGTTATTAGTGAGATGAGGTTAGCAAGTATAGGACTGTACGGTATGTAATAGTAGGGTGAGGTGAGGTAGTTAGATAAGTTTGTGGAGAGAGGGTGTGGTTGTAGGACTTGAAGTATGGTGTTGATAGGTGATATGTACAGGAAATGTGATAGGTAGTTAGTTAATTTGGGGTGTGTCTAAGTAAGTTTAAAGGTAGGGCCCCTGGGGGTGGGTGGGAATTGGGGGTAGGGTGGGGAGCAGAGCGAACGGAGCGGGGAAGAGCAAGACGACCAGTTGCAGAAAACAATCAGGCAAGAAGAGAGAAGCAGGTGTAAAGATAAGGGTGAGCTCAAGAGTAGAGAGTTGGTGGAGAATGTATGGTAAGTGGGGGGGTAGGTGAATAGTAGTGGGTAAGGTAGAGGAGTTAGTCGTGAGAGAATAGCAAGAGGCAGTGGTCAACTATGGAACTGGAAAGGACAATGCGAGTTGTAGTGGAATACTCCGAAAAATATGGTAGTAGGATTCGTGGTATAAAGGGTGCCACCTAGTGGCCAGGTCAGGAAAGGATATCAGACAGAGCAAGCAGGGAGTTTACCAAGAATAAAGAACAAGAGTCAGGGTAGAGAGAGAGGTTCCTAAGGACAAAGCCAAAGAGAGGAGGGAAAGAGAAGGGATCAAAAGGCCAAACTAGAGGGGGGGGGCGCTGGTTAACCTGGTAGGGGAGCAAAATATGTCCTGGTGAGTAAAGCTAATCAGTACAAGAATAGGACATACTTTCCAAAAAGGTCAACTCTGGGAGGACAGTCTTATTTAGGAGGACGTATAATCCTATTCAGGAGTTTGGTGCTTAAATGATGTCCACAGGGCCTCTTAGGCTAGGGAAGGACAGGAACCCAGGTGTACAATCTGATATTGTTAAAGGTAGAGAGAGAAAAAACAAACAAAGGGAAATAAGTCATTAGTCAATGATGTGTGTACAACATAACTAGAACATATGCTTTAAATCCAAGAAACAAGGACAGTACAGAGATTACCCTAGGACACACTGTATAAAGCGGAGTAGTTAGACTGCTAATGAAACACAGTAGGGCTCCCAAAGAACAAACCTTGCAACAGTTACAAGCTAGAAAAACATTTAGGCAAACGACATCAATCCCAGTGTTTAGATACGTTCAAATTCTCAACATGAGCATCAAGCAGTCAGCAGTTCCTACAGAAAATGGCTAAACACAACATTCATAGCCAAGGATCTATAGTCAAATATTACAGGATCCCAAGGGGGATACGAGTTATATATAATGTTGCTTCAATGTGTGTAGGTCAAATACATAACATACATTGTGTATATATGTGCAACACAGCTAATAGGCTTTTGTCAAGAGCATTAAAATATAAACAATGTGCAATACATTTCAGTAGTCTAAACACCTTAGCAAAAATAAAGTCTTAAATAGCTACAACTCTCCATGAACGCCAGTAATATGTTGTGGGAGACCACGTGGAGGCTTGCCTAGGCAAGGGACGCTGCTGATAAGTTGCAGCAAGGGGAAATGCTAAATATAGTGAAGGTTATAAGGGGTATATAATGGTATACACAGTTGCAAGCAGTGTAACAAATGATGACTACCGCTGTGGTAAGCACAATATAGGAAACATATGAATGTCCGTTTATTTATCACAATACAGCTAAAACCCCCTTAGCGTCCAAGACGCTTAGGCTACAGGTGTAGGCTATGGTAGGCTGACAGGATAAGGACTACCTCTGGGTCGCTAGGCAGAAAAATAAGAAAAAAAAGACAAAAGCCTGCCAAGCGTAACCGCTGCTAGGTAAAATTTGTTAAAAAGGCGCTTAAGGCACTTTACGATCCAAACAAAACAGGCTTAGAGTGAGCGGTAAGAAGAACGCTACCACTGGGCTGTTCTAAGTGATAAGTGGGCATAGTTCACAAAATCACAGACATCTACTGTCTACTTCTGACAAAGGAGGACAGTCAATGAAAAGAGGTTGAAATAAGAGGTATAGAAATTTTAGGCTTTATGTATATAACAATTTGCACACAAGGAAGTACCTACATTAAAGACAAGGCCGTTTGTATCAAAACTAAAAAAGTTAATGGGCAACAACAGATGTGTTTTAAAGTGTGCAAGAAAAGCACAAAATTATAGCATGTATTGATCATATAAAAAAGAAGTCCTAGTGAGCAAGGCAAAATAATTTCACGTGGAACAGCTGGCCTTCTGGAACATGCCAGAATTCAATACCTTTATTAACAAAAGTAGACATACGAGTTAAACAGACACCTGGAAGCAAAGCACTTCAGATAGAAAATACAGAGATAATAGTAAAGATTATCCAGAAACTCTGCACAAAAGCAAGTGTACAAATGGTAAATGTAGTTTGCAGTACAAAATACAAAATGCATATACAGTTTTATATGTAGGAAAACTGATTTGTGGTGCTAGGAACGAAACTATTTTTGTGTGCCTTTAAACATTAAAGATAAAATAGGAAAAGCTGATGCTGAGAAGATATCTGTTATAGATGAATATGCCACTGAAAGATTTCACCAACCAGTAGAACTTGCCATCTTTCTGAAGGAGCAGAGAAGACATCAGCTTCTAGGAGGCAGGGCAGGTCTTATCATGTTAAATTAAATGTAATTTATTTACACAACAAAGGGTGGACAACAGAAATAGAAGGATTAGAGAATGTAAAGTTGAAGTCCAGGTGTTAGCTTGGTTCCCAAAGCAGAAAAGTTTTGGTCTACATGACAGTATCCATTGGAAGTAAGCGAGACAAATAAATGAGGTAAACTACAGAATCACAGTAATAGTAGAAGGCCAGAAGAGATATGCCACATCACCAGCCTGAATCCATGAAAGGAAGCACACAACCCCATTCTTAATTTGGTGGCAGAAATTAGTGAATCTGATGCAGAAAGCCAACTAATCTTGATGCCTGCAGTTAAGCTAAACAAAACCATATCTAAGGTACAGAAACGGTAAATGAGGAAATTTCTGTTTGGGAACAAGAAGGTGCTTTCATAACTGCCTAGCATAAATAAATATGGTTCAATACTATGAGGGGAAAATATTACAACCCGAGAGAAAACCAAAACCCCAAACAACTGCCATACAGAAAGTGGTATAAAAATGGCCTAAAGATGACATAGTGGGGGTGGGGGTACAAAATGAGTGTTGCAACACCACAGTTTCAGCCTCAAAAACTTGAGAGTATGAATGGGAGCTGTAGTGATTGTCAGAAGCACAGCAGCAATGTAAAAAGTCACAATAATTCAGTGCATGGGAAAGGGAAACTAGCAGGAGGGCTGGAGAAGGCAAGAGTCTTAAAAGTCTTAAACTGGCCACAGACATTCAAAGGTAAAACACTGTATTAGCCTGGCTAAATCTATCACAATATAAATGGCCTATTTTGGGCAAACTAATCATCTGTTAGACATAAAATGGATGATTTCAAGCTGGGAGTCAGATCAATTATACCATAGTATGGTCCTTATTGTCAAATAGAACATAACTAACCCATGCATGTATAAATTATGGGGTAAACATTGTCTATGTGTATAAATATAGGTACAAACAATATTTATAACAGTTATATAAATAAGCCATTGTAAACTGAGTGATATTTCTTTAAATGTAGCAAGTGTTTTGCTAAGAGTACCTCTGGTGCTTTATGAACAAAGAGAATTATGTCTCCCTTAGTAAAAAAATACACTTCCTTAATGAACTGCTGAATAGAAAATAAAAGCATAGCTGAGGAAAGCCCAGTCAAAGAAAGCAGTTGCCATTTGTTAAAAGGGATTGGGAGTCAAGAGCCATGGCTCTGCGAAAGAGAATCAACCACAGTTAAGAAAGGCCTTGTAGAAGAATCGGGAAATCATTCTTGTCAGATACAATTACATATTTAGAGAAGCAAAGATGAAAAGAATAATACCAAGAACAGTAATCCAATCCTCTTCTTTATTTAAACACTACAGGAACTCATAAACGGTTTTAAACTCTTTTAGAATTAAATACCTAAAATCTACTGACAATAAAGTATGAATCATTAACATGTCATTATAAATGCTTAAATGCATTTTCAAAAGTTAATGTTTTAAACAGTGTGTTGTAAAAAACTGATCTGAACACTAGCAAATCACTGTGCACAGTGTTGTCCATATTAAAATGTCATATGATAAAGCCTGATATTACTGTTCTTACAATTACATATTTAAAAAAAAGAAAGAAATACTTCGTGATGCAGAAGTGCCATCTACCAAACTGTGTATTTATTGGCTCAGTAAGAAACTTCAGGTCTTGTTGAACCTATAACCAGCCTTACTGGTGCAAATTTGAAGCCACAACTCAGATACCAGTTTAAATAGCACAACCCATTCATAAGGCAAGAATGTAGTAAAATACCTATGAAAGTACCAAGGATGTAAAAAACATTCGTGTCCAGAGCAGTTTTTAGCAGTGTCAACAGAAGGATATTAAACTCCCAATGATATAAATGTGACAATTTAAAAAGAGATTGGCATCCAGAATACCAGCCTCATTTGGTATAGTACTGTATAAAGCTTGTATCTCTAATGTGCAAAAGAATGCATCAAAGTTAATATGCAAATCTTCCAATATCTAATGTATAGTGTAAAGTTCACTACTTTTTTTTCTTTGCATCTCAGTCCTGATGTTCTTCAAATATGCACCAAGTCAATACATAGTTGTAGTTTGCATTTATGTGATGCAGTATTAACTCTACAGTATTAACTTTCATTAAAGTAAAGTATACAATGCTTTTATTATGGTCTTTTGATTTTTATAATACTAGCATTTTTTTTCTTTTTCTGCAGTCTTAACATCAAATACAGGACCAGTTGTTCTTTTCTACATGTATATTGTTGTTTGTCTTTTGTCTTTTCCCGGTAATGGGTCGCCACAGTGGAACTCCGGTCCGCTAATGATTGGCAGCAGATTTTTACGAAACGCTGAGGTGCCAGCTCGACGCCCAACCTTCAACGAAGGCACACCCATTTACGCTTGCATGTCTTTCGAACGCTACCCAACTTTCTTAAATCAACTTACTGTTTTTCTAGGCATATTATTTAATTCTAATCATGTGAATGGGTTGTGTTTTTTAAAGTAATAATTGAGCTGTGACTAAAGAGTTGTACTAATGAAGCTATTTATGGCAAAAACACAGTCTGCAGCTTTTTGTTGAGCCAAGTAACTATTTGGTGGATGACAATACCACAATGTGATGGAGTATTTCTATTTGGTTTGGTATTGCCACAGTTTCACTCTACATGAAATGGTATGCATGTAGGTTGGTTTGGACTGCATATCTATATCTATCTATGTGTGTATGTATGTATCTATATCAATAGATATAAACACACACACACATATACACACACACAAATGTGTGTGGGTGTGCTCTTATTAATCAAAATTCCCAAACACTATCTTTACGAGCTGATAATCTCTAGGGTTTAGATTAACTTCAGTAGCTATATATACATATATATTTTGAGAGAGAATGAGAGATACAGATATACATACACACATATGCACTCCTCCCCACACACACATGCATGTGCATTTTTTTAATTTTTATTTGTTAAACAATTAAATCTAGTTAGAGGCATAAGTGCCTCTTTTCAGTGGGAACCCTGGAGTACTACCTGAATAAATGTCATGCTTAGAATCAGGGACAATACAGTGCCAGTAAAAAGGGGTAAAGTTCTGACTGTGACTCAGATGGTGCTTAGCTTGCAAATGGGTGCTGAAGTAGCTGGGTAGTGAATGGAGGAATTTCTGGCCAACAGAAGCTTTGTCATTTGGTGGGGGGAAGGTAGTGGTCCAGTCTGCTGCAATTCTGGTTCTTACTAACACCACAGTTGCTCAGCCTGTAGCACATTGGCCAGGGTGATGACAGGTCTTTCAAAGTGGTGAGTCGTATAACTAGGGGCTTAGCTTGTGTGCAAGCATGCTTATGCTCTGTCAGAAGTCACAGCCACAAGGGGTGTGGATATAGGTAAATAAAACCAAAAAGTCCTACGTCCACAGCAGATGAAGCACTACTCTCACGCTCAACTCTTGCCTCTAAAGGGGAACAAACAGGTCAATTGAAAGAGTCTTAGAAGGTGACCACATTTGGTCTTTTGCTGCCTGAATCTTCATTTTCAGCAGACCAACTATTTTTGGACTCCTGATTTTTTTTTTTTTTTTGTAGTATGCTAAACCTTGCCCTTTCTCCACTGTAGTGTGATCTCAGAGTTGGTATATTTAGTTGGGGGGGGGGGGTGTGGGGGCAAACCTCTTCACTTGGAGGGTTTTCTTGTTTTGCTGTTTTTTGTTCTGGTGGTCGAGTGGTTATTTACCCAGGGTTAGTTTTCATTGTTCCAGGAGTTCAATATAGGTTTATAGATGTGTACTAGGCTAATGGTCCTGAAGCCTTTACAAGCCTAGACCATAGGATTACCCTGGCACCGTGCCACCCAACATTTGTTCCCAGTGCCTCTGTATAGTAGAGCCACTGCAGTGATCTCTGGGATGAATTTTCTATTTCCCATCCACTCACCAAGATTCTTCTTGAAGAGGGCCAGTGAGGTGCTCTCTTTGACATGTATGGGAAGTCTATTCTATAGCATGGGCAGTTTCTGGGTTATGAACCTGTCCCTCCAGCATGTTCTGTTGATTGTGATAATGAGGATGAGGTCTCTGGAGTGTGTGGTGTGGAGGGACTGGGATTTCTTTAGATGTAGCATTTCTAACAGAGCTAGGTCAGACATGGCTTTGTAAGTCAAGCAGAGATCGCCTCTAAGTAGGTGATATGAGACAGAGAATAACTGGAGTTTTTTGAGTCCCTCCATATAGGACAAGTGTTTAAGGCCTAGGATCATCTTTGTGAGGTACTTTTGTGGCCTCTCCAGTTGTTGCAGGTGTCTAGTGAGGTACATGCCTATGCAGAATCGGCAAAGTCATCTTGATGAATTTGGATTCGATATTGTGGAGACTGGATGTTTTGAAGGGGATCCAGATCCATAAATATATATAGCTACACACACACACACACACACACACACACACATATATATATATATATATATATATATATATATATATATATATATATATATATATATCTACATACATGCGCACACACACACACGCACATGCACACACACACACACACACACACACACACACACACACACACACACACACACACATATATATATATATATATATATATATACATACACACACACACACACACACACACACACACACACACACACACACACACACACACACACACACACACACACACACACACATATTTTTTTTACCCGGGTAGGACGATGATCACAATGGACCAATATGAGGCACAGTTCAAGTGCTGGAATCACAATACAAGTTAAGTTATAATGAAAAGAATGTACAGACATAAGCAAGGAACAAACATTAATATCAGCAGTTGCAAAAGTGATATACTTTACATGTTTGCAAAATCTGTACTCTGCCAGAAATCAAAAAGAAAAAAAGAATAAGATTGGTATAACATCATCAATATATATACAGCATTTAAAACAAAAAATGAAAAGTCTGACCAAAGGAATGGAAGATTTGGGAGCAAATGAAAGTCTTACAACATGGGCAGTAATAATATAGTTTAGGTGACATGCCCTGAATCAGAACTTCTATACTTGGCTTGATTGTGCAGACGTTTTTCAATACGTCTAAATTCACTATTGAATGGCATGATGCTTTTTTACAGAATTTAGAAGGGATTCTTAGAGTTCGAAAGCCAGGATGGAAAATGCGTGGTTGGTTTGATGAGGTAATACTAGGTTTTTGTAGTTAGTTTCTTTGCGGGTGTTGAAAATATGTCAGGGGGCCAGAAGTTCATGAAGTAGTGAGCCAAGTACAAGGTCTACTCTTTGTTCCATTGGAAGTCATTTGGCTTTTGAAATTTTCAGGCAGTGGTGCTCCTGAAAGGGGAATTACTGATGAATCAGTATATTTTATTTGAGCTGGATTGTAAGATGGTTGCAGTTTTCTTCACCGGCTGTAAATTAATTGATTTCATTATACCGACTATACCTTTTTTGTTTGCAGCCCTAAATCAGGAAAATAGACCTAATTGCTAAAGGAAAGCTAACACAGTCCATCACAGATGCACACACAAATCAAATGTACACCTACAAGCAAATTACTGGATCTGAAAATTACCTGCAACATGCCATTTGGGATGTAGGTGGAATCTCAGCATCAATTAGAAGCCACAGAAACATGGGCCTGTACAGTAAAACCCACAGAGACATGGAGTATTCAGCAGAACACACAGGGATATGGATGTACTCAGCAAATCAACAGAGACATGGAACATATTCAGTAAAACACAAAAGAAGTAAGTACACCATATAAAATCTGGTCAATGGTGCAAGGCAGTCTATCAAAACAAAAAAAACAGACCAGTAACGTCAGGAAGAACACTTTAATTTCACAGAGCTTTCAGGTTAAAAAGCCTTCTTCAGTTTGATAAAACAGGTATATTATGTGTTTCAACTTACCTGTTTTATAACACTGAAGAAGGGTTTTTAACCTGAAAGATCTGCTGAATTAAAGTTTTCTTCCTGACGTTACTGGTTTGTTTGTTTTGATAGACATATTCAGTAAAACCTACAAAGAAATAAGGCATACACAGAAAAATCCACACAGATATTGGACACACACACACACAGCAAATCACACAGAGAAACTTGGCATTCCCAGCAAAATCCACAGACACAACATACACAACAACATCCACAGAGACATGGAACCTACCCAGAAAAACTTGCAGACACTTGGGACATACCAAACAAAACTGAAAGAGACTCAGAGCATACCCATCAAAGTCCATTGAGACACTGGACATATGCAGGAAAACAAAGAGAAACACTGGATATACACAGCTTAATACAGAGAGACAGACTCAGGTTGTACCCAGTAAAACTTAAAGAAATGGGGAAGGGGTGTAACCAGTAAAACTTACAGATAGACTGCGTGCACCTAGCAATAGAAGTGCAGCTGGTTCAATTAGCGGCCTGGGCTCTACTCCCATAGCTCTTCAACTGAAGAGCAGAAGAAAGCATTTCACTGTAATAAGCTGTAAGTGATAGGCTTATTACACTTAGTTCTACACATCCCACCCCCAGCAAAAAAAAAGAAAAAAAATGGACGTTCTTCCTACTGGCACACCAACCAGGTGGCCATATGCATGATATGCCCCTACTCCCTTCAGCCCCAACCATTCAGGTTCAGATTTTGTTCCCTGCTCTCAACCTTCCTTTAACATATTTTAGTAACAAAAAAAAAAATTCTTCTTTTAAAATATAGCAAACTCTATGCTACAAATGTAGCAAACAAGGAAGTCGGGATGTATGTGCACTTCAGTGCAGCAGATAAAAGGGGAGGGGTAGCTGCAAACTAGCAGTACTAGGCCATGTGTTGTTGCAATAGTAATCCTGTTCAGTATGAGAGGAACCACAGGTTCAGACATTTGGTGTATGTGCTTGGCTGAGAAGCCAGTGGTGCGAAGCTATCATCTATGGGATTATGACTGAATGCCTCTAAGTCAGAATCCCACCTAAACATAACAAAACTGCAGTGTTGTGTATCTCCAGTTGGCCAGGGATAGCCATCTGCAAGGTTGGCGAGGAGCGACACTCATCACTGGGTTGGAGTGCGGATGGAAGTAGGTCACCTCTCTCCAGCAGTGCATTGCACATTTGTGGGGTACCAGGTGCTAAATCATTTGTAGATGACCTGATTCTGGGCCGGGTTTTTGTATGTTGTAGAGCAGCAAATAGCTGCGATCTATTGAAAATCATCCCTCAAGCCAAACTTCTGTCGCAGGCGTGGAATGGGCTCCAAGCCCTCATGGGGAGGGTTGACCAGTCCTTGTCCAGCACAAAAAAAAAAAAAAGGGTGAGAGGTTGGTAAATGGTTAAGGTGTTTACATTGAAAACAAGGTGCATGGTTTGATTCTCATATAAGGTAATTCACTAGGCTTAAAATGGCTTATAATGGCAGTTAGCCTAGTACTAATCCATGAACCTATTAGGACCCTGCAAGCAAGCTTACAGTCTAAAAATTAAAAGAAATACAACAAAAGAGTAAGGCAAGAAAACACCTTGATTGAAACCGCACAGGAATTTGCAGCTCATTAAGTGTTAAATGTTAGCCGTTGTTTAACAACCAGTCAGTTGTAGGGTGATAATCGATCATTTAGCACAATCTGGAAAATAAGGGAAAACCACAGAAGATCAAACTGACTTCCTGGTTCACCGATGTGGCTTTCCCTTATCTTTTGCTGATTCTACTTCTTGTATTGACTGAAGAGTGCCTGGGATGACATCAGCTACAGGGGAAGCCCATGGGTGTCTGTCCTGTCCAGAACAATGTACTCCTCACATCTCAGTAGTAAACACCAACTGGAGAGATGTGCCCCTAAATCTGTCAGCCAGTCATGTATTCATCCAAGATGTGCAACCTCTTCTCAACTTAACCAGTCTCAGATATTTGAAGCTCTTGTCCTTGCTCTTCCTGATTTGTAACTGCATCAGTTCCACTTCCATCATTGGTTGCTTACCCTACAAATGAGGGGCCAGCTGAAAATTCCCTTTTTTCTTTCTTTCTTTTTTTTCCTGTGTCCTCCGCCATTTTTAATAGGACCCTGGTCTTGGATGTTTATCACCGCCATGCCTCCCAGCTTGCAAAAGTGTGACAAACCTGGCAGTAAACTAGGAATCATTCTGAAATGATGTGCATTTCTGAACAGTAGGTTGTGTCAGCATTAACACTGTGGATGTCAGTCAAAAATAAATTTAAGTTCTTGCAAATAAAAAAAAAAAACATGCTTATGGAGACACACAGGTGTTTATTTGCAAATATTTTGCTATGGCAGCATCAGGCACAGGCAGAACAATGGAAAACAGAGATTAAATATTTTTAGCAATAGCTTACTTGCTGCTCTTCTGTTTCTTTTTATTCATGTTTGCAGTTACTCTTGAAGTCTGGTTTCTCTCTCTTTTTTTTTTTTTGTTTTTCAGTAAAGTGACTTGGAGTCCGGTTTCTCTCCTGAGCATTACAAACAAAAAGCTATTGCTGCTTTTGTTATTGTTCATTCTTTTTCTTTTTCAAAGCTGCAAACTCCTTATTTATGGATTTTTTAAGTATTAACCATGACCAGCAAATACGCTTTAATTATTTCCTTTATTTCCTTTTTTTCCTAAGTGCATTGTGCATTCCCACTGTTGGGGTCAGAAAGAGGCACGAAACAAGCCGGACACAGTAAAAGTACTGTTAACAGTCCAGAGGTTCACAGAATCTCTGCATTTTTACCTAATATTTTAGGATCTGTTGCGAAAAATTTGTGGTTTTCTGGTAAATTATTGAGAACTGAGGTCACTAAATAAAGACAGTTGAGTTTCATATTTCATATCCCTCAGAAAGTGTATAGTAAAGTAAAACAAAATATGTTTGCAACGTCTTGTAGCAGACTGGTTGGCAGATTGAAGATTGCAATTATTAAACATTGCAACCTCTTTTCCCACTTTTGCAAATGGGGTCAGGATGTCGTTAAAAAGGGGGTTTTGGATAGATAGACAGACATTTGTGTTTTAAGCTTCCTAATCTTCAGAAAATGCATGCTAATACAAACCCTACAGCAATATTTACAATCTGTTTGATTTGGGGCATTTGCCAACCCATCCCCCAGACCCACGTTATTTTTGGCTTTGTTCCGGATTCTTGAGTTTGAAGCTTCATATCCTTCAGAAAATCTATGCTAATACAAAATCTGTTAGCAACTTACTAAGCTTATAAGAGCATCTTTTAAAATCTGTACCTGTTTTAGGCATTTGTTCTCCCATCTATGATGGCTTTGTCCATGATTCTTGTTAATCCTTTTGCCAAGTATTTATGAGTTTCTGGCACACTGTTGAGGAATGCAGCTACGACATTTGAATTTTTGACTTCATGTCCTTTAGAAATTGATTTTATTACAAAAGTATCTTCTTGTAGCAATTTTAAGTATATAAAGAAATACTTTCAAAACAGTTCCTATTTCCTAACAAAGGCCTAAAATAGAGACAAATATTAAATAATGTTGTTATAAACTTTGAACGTTGCTAGAAGAACAGGTTTTATGTTAGCATGCATTTTCTGTAGGATTGAAGTCTGAAACTTAAATGTCTGCCATTATTTAGTGACTTTAATTTTCAGTGATTTGCCAGAAAACCACAAATTGTATGAAGAACAGCCCAAAAAATGAGGTGAATGTCTAGACATTCTATGAACATAAGCTGAAATATGGGCTGAAAAATATTAACTTAGGTGGCCACTGAATTAAGAGCTTTTACAGCAGCTAAATAGAGACAAGAGTAGGTCATTATTTACTGCATGATGGCTTAGTCTTGATTTGAACTGTATTAACATGAGTAGAAAACTAGAGAAGGTTAGGGATGAGGGAAGGAAAGTGGACAGCAGTGAAGGAAGAATTTCTCAATGCCATGGTTGAGTTAACAGCAGATAGCTCTGGTTATTGGGAAAGTGAAACACCAGTAGAAAATATATACAGTTCCTACATATAAGATTTAGTGGGCTTTGGCATACTGTATTAAAATGTACTCATGAATAGCCAACTGGATAAAGGGTAAAGTCTAGCATAATTTAAATGGAAAGGTACTTTATGTGCTTTTATAGCCAGGGCAGATGCACATTTGGACTAAAATGTCTGTTTTATTTTGTTGTTTAATAAAATTATATGCTTCCTTGTGGTCATTTGCTAAGGGTTGGATGGGGGGGGGAGAGCAGGACTGCAATGGGGCTGTGGCTTGGATAGCAGTATATATGGATGGGAAGAGAGAAAGAGGGTGATTGGACAAGACATGGTGGGGGAACTGTAAATACCAATCTGAAAATCCTGGCTACACCCCTGGTAGCAAACTCCATGCAGACAGTTTCTACTTATCTGTATAAAGTGCTTCAGAGCTCATGTTTTAGTTAAAAAGATTAATTTTAAACTGTAGCAAACAGTTTATTTATTTAACATTTGTTGACTGGGAAAGTCTGACTAGAACAGAGCCTATTTTCAGCGGAGGCCCTAAGAGAAATGCTCCAGACGCATGTCTTTAGAATGTGGTAGGAAACCAGTATACCTGGAGGAAACCCACATGAATGTAGGGAGGACATGCAGACTCCACACAGAAGGCACCCCAGCTAACTATCGAACCAGAGAACCTCTTGCTGTGAGGTGACAACATTAACCGCTGCTCCACTGTGCCACCCACAGTTTCTACAGTTTATACCCTGCCTGCACGGAGAGCTACACAGCTCAGGTTTTAGTTAAAAAAATATATATATATATATATATATATATATATATATTTTTTTTTTTTTTTTTTTTTTTACTTTCAAGCTATAGCAAACTGTTTGCTTCAATGTAGCAAGCAGTTGCTACTGTTTAGAGCACACATGGAGCACTACAGTGCTTAGGTTTGACTGTGAATAAAATACCGACTTTTAAAAGCCAGTATTACATTAAAGAGTGATCAGGATTGGTTGATCGTGCCCCTCAACCCTTTGCATCTAGATTTGTGGCCCATATCTCCTCACCCTAGCTATATAACTGCCTAGGAAATACCTCTGGGACTTGAGGCATACTAAGCAAAATCCAAGACCCACAGAGATATGCAGTATACACAGTAAAACTCAGAGAGATATGGGGAGTGCATGCAGCCTATATGCTGAAGGTCAGCTAGGAGCTAAACTGGACAACCAAGTACTGTGATGCAGTAGAGCTAACTGCTGTACTTCCAAGATTCAAAAGGATATTGATAACATGGCTGATATCATTTGGTAAAGATATTGCTGAGTAAAAAGAAAATGATAAATAGGTTCATAGGTGTGTACTAGGCTAATGCCTCTGGAGCCTTTACAAGCCTAGCCCACAGGATTACCCTGGCATTGTACTACCCAATTTTAGTTCCCAGTGCCGCTGTGTAGTAGAGCCACTGGAGTGATCCCAGGGGTGAATTTCCTATCTCCCATCCACTCATCAAGATTTCTCTTGAAGAGGGCCAGTGAGGTGCTCTGTTTGACATGTATGAGAAGAGTATTCCATAGCATGAGCAGTATCTGGGTTATGAACCTGCCCTATGAAGAGAAAACACTTGTGGGCAACTGATCAGGGCATAACTTTGTAAGGAAATGTATTTTTGTTGTGTTAAATGTTAAGATACCACAATCTAAACTAGACTAATTCTGTCCAAAATGATAATGAATGTATTTTAAAAAAGAGAGGACATTTATATAAATACAAAGAAGGGGTAAGGCTAGCATGTCAGTAAAATGCAATAAGTAACACCTGGAGCTACATCTGTTACCACAAAGGAAAAAAGTCTTAATACTGATGTTTTGTATGCAAGAGATCATACATATGACAGTAATGAGGATTAAAGCATATAAATAATCATGACTGTTGAGCTCTGTATTCATTTGTCTATCTTCTGTTACCACTATATGTCATAGATGAAGGTACATAGTAGTTGAAAGTCCCCAACTGCAGTTTGCAATATAATGCTAAAGAAAAGCCCCTACCACCACTCACAGTCCTGGAGATCACTGCCCAGACTCTGGCAGGCAGCTCCAAACATGTTGTTAGCAAAGCAATGCAGCATGCAGCTCTTCTCTTTGTGCACGGTGTAGAGCAATACAAGTCTACACTTGTCTTCAGCACTAAAGGAGAAGAATGTGATTAAAGGATCTACTTCTTCTAGAAATGCACTCTATCATAAGACTTACCACATAGACTGGGATCTCTCATGCAGCCAATGTTTTTACTAATATAAGTGACACTGGCTTTAGCAGAGTCTGCATGTCCTCCCTGTGTTCACGTGGGTTTATTTTAGGTGCTCTGGTTTCATCCCACATTCCAAAGACATGCAGTAGGTAGATTGGATACTCTTAACTAGCCATAGGTGTGAGTTCATGTGAGTGTGTGGTGTGGAAGAACTATTGTAGCAGGGTTAGCCACCCAGTGGTGTAAACTTTGGCTCTAGATTATTATCACTGTTGTGACACGCTAACCCCATGTGCACAAGTGGGAAAAGGGGTTGTGGATGGATGGATGGATGGATGGATGGGGTGTATATTAGAACATCGAATATGCAGAATCTCGAATCGCACAACATCGAACACTAAACCTCGAATGCGAACAATGCTGAACGCTCAAAATTCCAAAAACGGAAACCCCGGACTCCCATAGTTGGCCCATGTAAAGTTGAACACCCTGATGTCACTGGGAAATGTGGAATGTGAAGAACGTCTGCTACGAATCACTGTGCAATAGAGAGTAAGCAAGACACATAACATCGGAATGGTACATGTGAATGTATTTCCTCCACTGTGGTGCGATCTTGGAGTTGGTATATTTAAGCAGGGGGGGGGTGGGAGGCAAAGCTCCCCCACATAAGAAATAGTTTGTAGATTGTTTGTGAGTTTTAGTAGTAGATAATATAAATATGTTGTTGTTTGTAGATAGTGTGTATGTAGTGTGGTTATTGTTGTGTGGTAGTATGCTGGTTTTGTTTTTAATATTTACTTTTTGTTGAGTGGAGTAGAGTAATGAATGTTTATGTTTGTAGGGTAGTTATATTAGGTGGCTGGGTTGTGTTTTGGCAGTTTAATAGCCATGGTATTTGGTGTGTTACAGTTAGGTGACCAGATGGCCAAGTGTTTTTGTTTGTGACTTCTGTTTTAGGAATTCTACACTTTCAGGGTTCTGTGCATTCGATGATCCATGTTCGATGTTGTGTGCTTCGATATTTCCATCTTTCGATGTCCCGATATAAACCCAGATGGCTACCTGACACTGGCATTAGAATACCTGTATGTAAGTTATAGGGCAATAAAACTTGGAAACAAGTTTTATTATAAAATGTAATATACTAAAACCTAATAGACTGGATGACAATGTTGATCTGACCTGACATATAAAGGTCTTTAGTAATTTAAATAGATTAGTTTTAAATATGTGTTTGCATAATGTGTGATTTCAAAGAAGTTTTATACCTCTGAAGACACTGAACCACTGCATGTCAAAGAAATAATCAAGGCTGAATATTTTTTCTGAGTCATTTTTTTAATATAAATTAGTAGTGAGGTACTTCCACACTCACAGTACATAAAGATAGCAGCATCCTCTAGCACTAGTCACTTTTATACCAGTGCCTTGTAATGTTATTTATTTACTTCATTTAAATGTGTTAACCAAGTAGATAGACTGGTCCAGGAAGCATTCTCAGCCAAGATCTTGCTATATATTTTGTTCAACTCATGCAATTTTAGTATCAGCGGAGGTATTCAGCCAAACTAAAAAAAAACATTGACAGGCGTGTAGAATATAATGTTGTTATTAAATCAGCAAATCCCTTTGTAAGTGCTTTTGTCTCCTCTAAACACTCAGCCTTATTTATTTATTAACTTATTTGAATGTGTTTACCAAAGAAGAACATTCTAAACATTCAGACTTATTTATTTATTAACTTATTGTTATGTGTTTACCAAAGTAGAACACTGATCAAACAATGGCCAATTACAGGCTCAGCTCGAAATAATTACTGGCTCAGGCTGGCACTAAATGACTTCATTAGAGGAATAAATACAAGAAACGTACATTTAAATAATAGTGCATTAAATACTTTCACCAATCAAATGAAATTAAAATTCTCATTCATTTTTTTTCACAGTCCCAATATTCAAAAACTATTAAAATAGCAGTTAAATCCAATGTAATGCACTCTTAAAATTTAAATGGTCTTTTAACTTGGGGAGGGAGATGGTGAGATTGTTCAACCTAATAAAGTTACCTCCCCTAACAACTCATTCAACAAAATCAATAACAAAAACGCAAAGCTTTTTCACTTCACAAACAACATGGAATAGCAAAAAAATGTATTAAAAAGATTCTTCTTTTTAGTAAAAAATATTGTTTCTTTTATATGTAGCACAAACAGTATATGATGGTCACATTCTGTGCAAATGGCAGCACAAACAGCATTGGCAGACTGACAGTTTAATGGTTTACAGGCAGCATATGAACAGACAGTGTTGGAAAAGATGGAGAAGTATAAATGTACCTATTGTAGCTATACTGATGACAGGAATAAAGATCTTTTGATTGTAGTATACTTTGATAAACCTTTTGAGAATTCTTGCTAATCCTAAAAATATCATTTAAAGTAAAGTTTCTTTTATTAATAGATATACATGTTTAATCTATGATGTCCTTACATTTCTTTTGTGCTATGAAAATGTGAACACTTTTAGAAATTGCATCACAAATATCTTTCTTGTCAAGGTTGTAAGTTAACACGATGTCAGACTCTTGTCAGTGTTGTTATCACCTAGTTCAGCAACATTTGTCATAGATAAAAACAAAGGTTTGAATTTATCAGTTCTGTTTGCTTTTAGCTCAGTCCAAACTGATTATTCTGCATGTATTGTTACCACAATTTCCATTTTTTCTATGTAATTTGTTCCTATAATTTTCTAAAGAGCCCACTTTTTGTTCTTTTATCTCTGTTTCAATATTCACTACTTCAAATACAGTCGGTTTACACTTTGATTTCCATTTTCCAGTAATTGCTTTTTGGCAGCCACCAAAATTAAACTTAATAAGTTTGTACTATGTCTAGTCAATTCAGATCCTGTATCCCAACTCAAAAAATCATTTCCTTAGTTACACCCATTTGCTCTCCCAAAAGAGTACTCTGTAGGGGATTTTTAAACATATGTTCCTAGCTACCTCTTTCTTCCCCATCACATCTCCAACATTTGCCATGTACCTGAGGAAAAAAATCTTTGGAGTCTGCTTGAGGTATAAAATATCTATGCAAACAATTCCAAAATCTTAAACCTTCTAGACTTTGTTGCATATTTGGAAGCCACACCTATGTCCTCCCATTGTTTCCTTGTGAATTACTTATCTAATCTCTCTTCACTATCTTTTCTAACCACCTGTGATTGATTCCTATAGTTTGCATGCATTATTTCATTTGCCCTTCTAATTATCCCTCTTTAACAGCGCTTGTGTTCTAGATTCAACTAAAGATCTATCAGAGGAGGTCTTTTACACAGGAATCTCCTATCCCTTTGTCTTTGCCTATTCTCTGATACAAATCCCTAATAGGGAAGGCAGTCTTTAGCCTGCAGTTCAAATGTCTTCTTTGCCTCTTCCCATTCTGTTATCTTTTCCCATACCTCTCATCTCTACAGATTTTCGTAGAATGTCCAGATTTTTGCTTTGTATTTTTAGCCTGTTACTCATAAAATTGTGGATTTCTGGAAAATAATTGCAATTCAACGAGGAATGAAGTTCAGAAAATAATGACAGACTTTTGAGATTCAGACTTCATACCCTTCAGAAAATTCATTCTAATGGAGAACGTTATTCTATCAACTTTTCAAGTTTGTAAGAGCAATATTTAAACATTGTCTCCATTTTTGGGCCTTTGTTCCCCCATTACTTATTGCTTTGTCCAGATTTCTTGTTTTAAGAGATTGAGAGCTATGCTTTTCCCTCTCTAGTTATTTGCTCCCAATACCTTGGTTCATTTGCAATTTTTCTCTAGTAAATTCTAACCCCCTCTTGCCTAATCTCTGTACCCCTAATTGCAACCATCCCTATTGGCAGACTCTCCTTTCTCCATTCTCATGTTGGCTTTTTTAAGGTATATTTTCTGCTACTTTATGAATATAACATTCTGTATGGCTGTTGTTATTCTCCTTATGGATCTGTATAAAAAATCTCAATCTCTCCTTTGTTCTTGATGTTCCTGCTGCTTCAACATCATCCCTTTCTGCTTTAAATTATAGCTTTCTGCTTGTGTTATGTATATGAGCCTTAACTGTGTAGCTATACATATACCCTGAAATTATGTAATTCTAAACCACCTTGCTGTAGTGGAAAGATCAGCTTATCCCATTTTACTCTTGCCTTTTTCCCCAACCAGATAAAATCTTTCAACTTTTTATTCATTACTGTCCACATCTTCTCCTCTGGTTGATAAAAATATGTCTGACCCATATATAAAACTAGAGTGACTAAAAACATTTTCACTGCTTGTAGCTTCCTATCCATATCCATAATCAAGAGCTTCCAGTTTTTCAGCTTTTGTATTATCTTTTGTTCACTCTCTTCCCAAATATCCTTAGGTACCATAACAGGATCCTTTTTAACCCATACTCCTATTTCATTTTATTATGTCCCTGTAAATATGGATATTGCTGAACCAATTCACATGTGGGAATGGGTGTATTTCTAATGCACAAAAACACATTTACCCGAATCTGTAAATCTTGAGAAGACTTTGCAGAAACCAGAAAACAACAAATACTCTGATTATCAAATGAAAACTCAGGGTAAGTAATCACGTGTCCAACACCACATAAAAATAAAAACTGAAGCAAATTAAACCCACCTATGTGGGGAACTTCACCCCCCCCCACTCTTCCAACTAAATATACCAACTCCGAGACTGCACTACAGTGGGTAAAGGGGCAAAGTTCACCATGGTGGCCAGGTGGTTCCTTTTCCAGGGTAACTTTCTGGTCATCTGAGTGTTCATTGTTTTCTGGCTTTGGTGATGTTGTCTCAAGATTTACAAATTTGGGTAAGTGGGTTTTTGTGCATTAGAAGTAGACCCATGGGAACATAGTTTACAGCTATAGCCTTTGTTTTGTCTTCTTTAATGTTATATCCAGAAAAGACTTGAAACTGTCTCACAATTTTCCACAACACTGAGAAGTCCTTTCCTGGTTTTATCAGATATAAAATAATACTTTCTGCAAATAAAGCCAACTTTACTTGATTACAATAGCAATATTATCCTTTAATTTCTGAGTCCCTTGTTATTTTTTTATTTATTTTGCCAATGTCTCAAAACATAACACAAATAACAAAGGGGAAAGAGGACACCCCTTCCTGGTTCCTCTAATCAGACACAACTTATCAGAGAGGAACCCTCCCACTTTAATTTTTGCCTCTGATCCATCATACATCCTCCTATGTAACCTTATTACTACATCAGGGAATGCAAGTGCTTCCATTGCCCTACTTACAGAATCCCAGCTTACTCTGCCAAATGTTTTCTCTGCATCAAGAACCAACAACTGGAAAATGTTTTCACATTCTGCTTCTCACTGGCTTATCACTGTTCTGTTAATGTTGTCAAATGTTTGTCTCCTCTCCACAAAAATCACACTAATCTGTATCTATCAATTTTAGCAACACCTTTCCCATTCTATTAGCTATTGTAGACATAATTATAATCATGATTTAAAATTGAAATAGGCCTATATGAAGTGGAGTATGATGTGTCTTTATCACCTTAAGTTTTACAGACACCACAGATTTTTTCAGGATGTTGGTGCTTTCCCTCCTTTTAAAATACTATTAAACAAAACCTTCCAGATCTTTATAACTTTTCTCCCTCATAACCTCCAAACTTCCATAGGTTCCTGGACACTTTCCCGCAGATTGATTATACATCATTGTTTTTATCTCATCTCCTCCTACCTTAAATATTAACTGGTTAGCCTCATCTACCTCTAAACTTGGAATACCTAAGTCTTCCATAAATATTTCCATTTTTACTTTTTCTTGATTTCCATATTCCTCTGTTTTATACACATTTTCATAAAATTTCTGAAATATCACTAATACCTTTATAGGATTTCTTGTTATTTTTCTTGTTACAGGCTCCCTCAGTGTGTCAACAACCTTTTCTTCTTTATGTTGCCTAAATCATTGTGCTAAAATTTTTGTGTTCTGGAGTTATCAAAAAATAATTGCTTAACAGCAATTTTTCTAAACTCCTACATGCTCTTCAGATACTCCTGTGTTTTCTCTTTAGCACTCTGTATTCACACCAGTGGCGGCTGGTGACTTCAAATCAAAGGGGGGCTGCAGGAGACAGCTGAATGCGTGGGGTCAAGGGTCAACTAGAAAGGGGAGGAGCTATGCTCAAAACCACAAAAACTAACTTTAATTAAATACGCTGCCCTGGGTGGAAAACCATCATTATGAGAGTCCAATCAAGACAAAAATAAGTGTAGAAGAATAAAAATATTTCAATGCATTGGCTGCATTAGCTTACTTAATATCTAGATGGAAACAAAAGGTTGTGAGGCATGAAAAACTAAATTACTTTTTAAATACATTACTGGAATGCCAGTCAAAATCAAGTACAAGAAAAACCAGAAGCACTCAACTCAAACCACTTCCCCTTGCACTGCAGTTCTAATTATAATTTATATTCAGCTTTATTAAAGTACCAAGTAACATGCTGAAAGTAGAAATCTCTGTGATGCCCCCACTTGTAAAAATGTTTCTTATCCAAAAAAGACCTGCTGCCTGACAACTATCTACTTGTTTCATGGGAAAACATGTAAGTAAAAAATGAAAAGCAAACAAGAAACAAGCTCAAGATACATTGCTTAAAGGATTACTGTACAGGTTATGGACCACACATGATTGGCATTCTGTTTAGTTTATGGGTAAAGTCTGTAGAGATGACTGGAAGTTTCCAACAAGTGTAATGAGCTTTTTAAAATAATGGAATCCTGTCCTTTAATACCCAAGGCTTATACATTATCTAGTCAAGTATTCTCTGCATGGCAACAACAGAAAGGCTTTCAATGTTGGCAATTCTTTAACAGTATGCTTATTAAAGCTTACTTGCATCTTACGATCTCAGACAAGCTTACCTTATGGTCATTAAAGCATTGCTACTTAAACACAGAGCAACAGGCACTTTGAGTAATAAGCATAAATCAACAGTACAAAAATATGACAGAAACCAGACCTTTCTGCAAAATCAAGGACAGATGAAAAGCCACTGTAGTACTTGTGTCTACCTTGGATGGGGGGGACACACTGCACATTTACACTGCATAACTACTCCTTGCCTTGCTTGGACACATCCAGAGTCACTACATGGTGGAGTGGGGTGCAACAAGTATGTCACAATTTGAAATGTCTCTGGCTGACTGTGATGGCCCTGACACATGTGTCATACCTCTCAACCTCAGTGCAAGAAATCTGGACAAAGCCATACACAGAAGTGGGACAAATGCCCAAAAATAAGGACAATTTTTAAATATTGCTCTAATAAACTTAGAAAGATAATAGAATAGGTCTTGCATTAGTATGACTTTTCTGAAGGGTATAAAATCTGAAACTCAAATGTCTGTCATTATTTTCTAACTTCAGTCTTTAGTGATTTGTCACTAATTTGCCAAAAACACAATTTTATGAAAAATGGACCAAATGTGATGCAAAAATATAAAATAGCCACACAATACAGCTGGGAACCTGTCAAAGAAGGGACACTTTAATATTAGTACTGCTAACTTGAGAAGCTAACAAAATAAAAGAATCTACATGCATTTCAAGTAATCTATAACTTTGATTATTACAGTTATTTTTTAATTGTAAACCCTCCATGTTTTCTCCAAAAAATTGCTATTTTGCGGAGGGATTATTAGGGGGAAGAGCAACATTTTGAGCCAAAATCGGGGTCAGTTGAGAGGTTGGCTATGCCTAATTCTATAAAGCAATTTATTTGCATGTACCTCTCAACCTGTTAATGCAGTAAATCTGAACAAGGCCAAATATATTGGGGGAACATATAAACAGTGCTAAAAATTGCTCTTGTATAAATTGAGACAGTTGATAGAATAAGAGTTCTTACTTTAGCATGCATTTTTCTGAAGGTTATGAAGTCTGAAACTCAGTGTATCATTATTTAGTGACTTAATTTCTAAATGATTTGTCAGAAAACTACAAATTTTATGAAGAACAAACCAAAAATAAGAAGCAAAAATCTATTCATTCTTTGAAAATCTGGACAGTTGGGAGGTATAGTTCAGCTGGGCTTGTCTGAGTTTGCTGCCCTTCCCCCCTGACAAAATCATGGTTGAATGGAGCCTCTGCAGCCATTCCAATGAACCATTACTTGGCTATTTCACTCCATTTACCATAAACACTAATGTGCATACTGCTTTACTTCTATGATGAGTTGGACTTCATTTGAAAGTTTTATTTTGTATTTTACAGCACAAACACTAAGTCATCTACTAAACAAAGCAATGCAGTCTCACAATGAAAACTTAGCATTAAAACTTCTCTGCCCTTGAAACTCACATTCATTGAAACAGCATTGAAACCCACATTCAAAGAAAATACATTTTGCCAGTGGCAGATAAAGATTAATTTTGGGCTGTTTTCAAATCATAGGCCCCTTGCATATGAAACATACATGTGCTCTTTGATACACCTTCCTCATTGTACTAAATTATATTCCTTGCACAATATATTACAGTTGTTAGAGGGCATTTTAAATTTGTTTTGAACATTTTTCCAGTAAGCAATGAAACAAAATGCATGCACCCATAATGACAAAACTGCCCATTTCAGAACATTTATCATAAAGGTCTACTCAGACTTCCACAGTCCACCATTATCAGTAAATATGCACAATTCTACAGTCCACCATCATCAGTAAATATGCACAATTCTACAGTCCACCATTATCAGTAAATATGCACAATTCTACAGTCCACCATTATCAGTAAATATTCACAATTCTACAGTCCACCATTATCAGTAAATATGCACAATTCTACAGTCCACCATTATCAGTAAATATGCACAATTCTACAGTCCATTATCAGTAAATATGCACAGTTCTACAGTCCATTATTAGTAAATATGCACTATCTCTGAAGAAGTAAAAGTCATCTAAATAATTCCACATTAAAGAAATCTGTAACTAATGAAGAGGTTGCTATATTTCATGGTTTCATCAAAAATAAAGTGTCTGTTGCCCCTCAGGAATAAATTGCCTATATTACATAAAAAAAATGATAAGCTAGTAATATTGCAAGAGGAAATGAATGGCAAACTGATAATGGACTCATAGTTAGTACCTTCACCAAGGAGAACATTCTCAGCATCCACCCCTTGTGGGAGTAGAACCCACAGCCTTCTGCATCAAAGGCAAGTACACAACCTGTTGTGCTATTAACAAGGCAAACCAACTTCACTTAAGCAACACTAAACTTCTGTTCCCCTGCAGCTCTCAGCTCCTTGTAAAATCTACTCAATATTCAGAAAACTGGAAAAAGCCAAAATGTATTCAAAGCCCAAAACCAGGGACACAAACATTGCTTGTATAATCTTGGAAAGTTGCTAGAACCATACATTTTACTGAAATCAGCTGCTTTGTAAAAGAGGAAGACTGAAACTTAAATGGCTATCATTTAGTGAATTCAGTTCTCACCATAGCTGTCAACCTCTTAGTACAAAACACCTGGACAAACCCAGTAATGAGGGAATACAGCCCTCAAACATTCAGTGAATTCAGTTCTTGCCACAGCTGTCAACCTTAGCACAAAAAACCCAGAAGAAGCCAATAATGGGGGAATACTGTCTCAAAAATAAGGACAAATTTCAAATATCCATCTTATAAACTTAGAAAACTGCTAGAATAAAAGGTTGTGTTACTATGCATTTTCTGAAGAACATGAAGTCTGAAATTCAAATGCCTGTCAATTTTACTGCTGACAGAATAAAAACAATTTTCAGCAGAGATCCAGACACGTCTTTGTAAAATGACAGGGCACCAGAGCAAATCCACACAAACACAGGGAGGAGATGCAGACTACACACAGAAGGCACCCCAGTCAAGAATCAAACCAGAAAACCTATAGCTGTGAGGCAACAATACTACCACTGCACCATCAAATATGCAAGGACTTAAGCATTCAGAAACCTGAAGTCTGAAATTCAAATGCCTGTCAATTGTATTTAACATTTGTTAATCAGGACAGTCTGACTTGGAACAAAAAAAAATTTCAGCAGAGGCCCAGGAAGAAATAATGCAGACATGTCTTTGTAACATGGGAGGACACAAAAGCAAACCCACACAAACACAGGGAGAAGATAAATACCCCACAAAGAAGGCACCCCAGCCAAGAAGCAAACCTGAGAACCTGCAGCTGTGAGGCAACAATGCTACAACTGCACCATCAAATATCAAGCATTGCAACACTTACAAACCATAGATATAATGAGGAACAGATCAGATCAAATATGAGGCAAAAATCTGCAGTTTTTTTTTCACAAATGGTGGTGGGTAGGATGGGTAGGGAATTCAGGTCTTTAACACCTGCATACAAGGTACAGGGTTCAAGCCTGTATTCACACACACACACACACACACACACACACACACACACACACACACACACACACACACACACACCTGTAGTAGCAAACCACAAAAACTAAATATACTGCACTGGGTGCCAAACAGTCGTCATGAGAGCCCAATCAAGACAAAATGAAGTGTAGAAGAATAAAAATATTTCAATGCATTGGCTGCATGACAGCTTAATATCTAGATGGAAACAAAAAAGGTTGTGAGGCATGAAAAAATAAATTACTCTTTTTTAAATACATTAATGGAATGCCAGTCAAAATCAAGTATAAGAAAAACAAGCAGCACTCAACTCAAACCCCTTCTTGCACTGCAGTTCTAATTATAATTTATATTCAGCTTTATTAAAGTAACAAGTAACATGCTGAAAGTAGAAATCTCTGATGCCCCCACTTGTAAAATGTTCCTTATCCAAAAAAGACCTGCTGCCTGACATCTACTTGTTTCATGGGGAAAACATGATCAAAGTAAAAATGAAAAGCAAACAAGAAATAAGCTCAAGATACATTGCTTAAAAGGATTATTGTACAGGTTATGGACTAATGAGACTCTTAAAATAATGTAATTTTGTCCTTTATTACAAATACTGGCATATGCATTTCAATACCCAAGGCTTATACATTATCTAGTTAAGTATTCTCTACATGGCAACAGAAAGGCTTTCAATGTTGGCAATTCTTTAACAGTATGCTTATTAAAGCTTACTTGCATCTTGCAATCTCAGCCAAGCTTACCGGATGGTCATTAAAGTATTGCTACTTAAACACAGAGCAACAGGCACTGGGTAATAAGCATAAATCAACAGTACAAAAAATATGACAGAAACTAGACCACTCTGTAAAAATCAAGGACAGATGAAAAGCCACTCCAGTACTTGTGTCTACCTTGGATGGGTGGGATTCTTTGCACATTTACACTGCATAACAGAGTCACTACATGGGCGTCACAGTTTGAAATGTCTCTGGCTGACTTGTGATGGCCCTGACACATTTGTCATACCTCTCAACCTCAGAGCAAGAAATCTGGACAAAGCCATACAAAGAAATGGGACAAAGGCCCAAAAATAAGGACAATTTTTAAAATATTGCTCTTATAAACTTAGAAAGCTAATAGAGGTCTTGCAATAGTATGAATTTTCTGAATGGTATGAAATCTGAAACTCAAATGTCTGTCATTATTTTTTAACTTCAGTCTTTAATTATTTGTCACTAATTTGCCAAAAAAACACAATTTTATGAAAAATGGACCAAAAATGTGATGTAAAAATATAAAATAGCAACACAATACAGCTGGGAACCTGCCAAAGAAGGGACACTTTAATATTAGTACTGCTAACTTGAGCAGCTGACAAAATAAAATAATCTACATGCATTTCTGAAATAAAAGTAATCTGATTATTACAGTTATTTCTTAATTATAAACCCTCCATGTTTTCTTCCAAAATTGCTATTTTGTAGAGGGATCATTAGGGGAAGAGCAACATTTTGAGTCAAAATCAGGGATAGTTCAGAGGTTTGGCTATGCCTAATTCTATAAAGCAATTTATTTGCATGTACCTCTCAACCTGTTAATGCAATAAATCTGGACAAGGCCAAATATACTGGGGGAACATATAAACAGTACTAAAAATTGCTCTTCTATAAACTGGGACAGTTGATAGAAAATGTCTTACTTTAGCATGCATTTTTCTGAAGGTTATGAAGTCTGAAACTAGGTGTGTCATTATTTAGTGACTTAATTCCTAAATGATTTGCCAGAAAACCACAAATTTTATGAGGAACAAACCAAAAATAAGAAGCAAAAAATCTATTCATTCTTTGAAAATCTGGACAGTTGGGAGGTATAGTTAAGCTGGGGCTGTCTAAGTTTGCCGCCCTTCCCCCTCAAAAAAACATGGTCGAATGGAGCCTCCCTGCAGCCATTCCAATGATCCATTACTTTGCTATTTCACTCCATTTACCATAAACACTAATGTGCATACTGATTTACTTCTATGATGATTTGAACTTCATTTGAAAGTTTTATTTTGCATTTTACAGCACAAACACTAAGACATCTGCTAAACAAACTTGGCATTAAACCTTCTCTGCCCTTGAAACTCACATTCATTGAAACAACATTAAAACCCACATTCAAAGAAAATACATTTTACCCGTGGCAGATAAAAAATAATTCTGGGCTGTTTTCAAATCATAGGCCCCTTGCATATGAAACATACATGTGCTCTTTGATACACCTTCCTATTGCTTTGAACATTTTCCAGTAAACAATGAAACAAAACTGTCCAATTCAGAACATTTCCATCATAAAAGTCTGCTCAAACTTCTACAGTCCACTATTATCAGTAAATATGCACAATTCTACAGTCCACCACTATCAGTAAATATACACAATCTCTGAAGTAGTAAAAAAGTCATCTAAATAATTCCACGTTAAATAAATTTGTAATGAAGAGGTTGGTGCTAGCAATCACCTTTATATTTCATGGTTTCATCAAAAAATAAAGTGTCTGATGCCCCTGTGGAATAAATTGCCTAAATTACATTAAAAATAAGCTAGTAATATTGCAATAGGAAATGGATGGCAAACTGATAACAGGGTCATAGTTAGTATCTTAATTTTCTAGAACTAACAACCCTCTGCATCAAAAGCAATGTGAGCTGACTTAGCATAATCAGCACTAAACTTTGCAGCTCTCAGTTCCTTGTAAAAACTGCATCTCAGGGCAAAAACAGGGACACATTAAACATAGCTTGTATAATCTTGAAAGCTGCTAGAATAAAATGCTGTGTTACCACCATACATTTTACTGCCAAGGTCCCAACATACCACTATGCCAAATCACCTGCTTTGTGAAGCTGTACCACCACATTTTACTACTGCCAAGGTCCTCCAAAAACAAGTCAGAGCAACAACCACCACTATGCCAAATCAGCTGCTTTTGTAGAGAGAGGGAAGACTGAAACTTAAATGGCTATCATTTAATGAATTCAGTTCTCACCATAGCTGTCAACCTCTTAGCACAAAACACCTGGACAAACCTTCAAACATATTCAGTGAATTCAGTTCTTGCCATAGCTGTCAACCTTAGCACAGAAAACCTGGACAAAGCCACTAACAGGGTATTACAGTCCCAAAAATAAGGACAAATTTCAAATAGCCATCTTATAAACTTAAAAAAATGCTATAATTAAAGGTTGTGTTACTATATATTTATTGCTAGAATAAAACTTTGTTTTACTATGTATTTTCTGAAGAATATGAAGTCTGAAATTCAAATGCCTGTCAATTTTACTTCTGATGGAACAAAAACAATTTTCAGCAGAGGAAATGGCAGGACACAGCCAAGAATCAAACCAGAAAACCTATAGCTGTGAGGCAACAATACTGCCACTGCACCATAAAATATGTAAGGAACTAAACATTCAGAAACCTGAAGTTTGAAATTCAAATGCCTGTCAATTTTATTTAACATTTGTTAATCAGGACAGTCTGACTTGGAATAAAAAAAAAAACAATTCTCAGCAGAGGCCCAGGAAGAAATAATGCAGACATGTCTTTGTAACATGGGAGGACACAAAAGCAAACCCACACAAACACAGGGAGAAGATACAGACCCCCCACAAAGAAGGCACCCCAGCCAAGAAGCAAACCTGAGAACCTGCAGCTGTGAGACAACAATGCTACCACTGCACCATCAAATATCAAGTACTGCAACATTTATAAACCACAGATATTATGAGGAACAGTTCAGATCAAATATGAGGCAAAAATCTGCAATAATTCAGGTCTTTAACACCATTTGCACACACACACACACACACACACACACACACACTAACCACCATTACTTCCATAAATCCAGGTCCCTGTCCGCAAAACCACCATTAATTCCATACAGCCAGGTCCCAGTCAAAATCCCCGATGAGTGCAGCTGAAAACCCATGCAAATCTGACCTTGCCCGTCGTGAGATCTTCCCAATCCAGACCTGAGATCCTTCTCCTGACTGCCGACCTTACAGTCCAGGCAGTCTATGCAATCAGGACTGCTGCTGAGACAATAGACTGTCTCAGCAGCAGTCTGGAAATTTAAACAAAATATTTATTTCTCTGTATTCACACCTCCTCTTCTTCTGTCAGATCCCTGTTATTTTGCAATACTTTAACCTTTATCAGCTCACATAAATAATTTGTGTTATTTCTTAATCATATCTATTTTTCTTTTCTTTTGACCCTATTTTAAACTCCACTTTTATTTTATCACACTAACAAGCTATAACTTCTATAGACATTTCTGTCTTCCCTAGTAACTCTCAAATAATTTCCAGTAGCCATTTCTTAAATTCCTCAGTTTTTAACAAGTAGATAAAAAGTGTCAGTATCTCATTTGTACTTCATTACCCTGCATTTTTATTTCAACTGGCATTGCCACATAATCTGAAATAGTTATTGGATCCATGTTGAAGTTTTCAATGAAATTCAACATGTTCCTGTGAAATATAATTTCTGTTTAGTCTAGCCCAGTTACTGTACCTAAGCAAATAATTTGTAAATTCTGAGATCCTACTAATCAATTCACATTCTCCAGACCAAATATTTTCATAAATTTATTCAGAAATCTATCCTCCTTTTTTATATATTTTCCCTTCTTGGTTTCCCAGATACACCTCAGTGTTGCAAATAAAGTTGCAGTCCCACCTATAAGTAATATTCTCTGCTGAAAGCTGATTATTTCTCCTAAAAATTCTTAAGATCAATAATGGCTGTTTTAGGTGGATCATAAATACATGCCAGTGTAATCTTCCTCCCTTGCCAGTAGCCCCTTAGTACTACAAATCTACCATTAATATATTTTTTCTCTTCTGTACGTCAGCAATTAGTACAAGTACTCTGCTTTTCCTGCGTCCCTGATATCCTGCTAAATAGCCATCCTGAAATCCCTTTTTTCATATAAAACATTAAATTTGCTGCTCACTGTTTCCAAATGTGTCTCCTGTAGCATTGCTATTTATAATTTTCATTTCTTAATATAATTTAATATTCTTACCCTTTTATCTATAGCTGTGAGGCCTTTCACATTCCAAAATAATATGTGTGTATAGCTATTATAACAAAAAGTTATTATTCCCACCTGTTATATATGACAGCTTTTTTAAATTTCTTATTCTAGCTTTTGTGTTACATGCATCCACTAATGTTTGTCAGGTTAATCCTTTATACAGTTATTTCTTGTCATCTCCATTTCAACCTATATCACATTTTACATGACATTTTGTTTTAATACCATATGAAACATATATTATGCAGATACTTTTGCATTTCTTTTGGCAATTCATGAGCGCAACCTTCTTAGAGAAAAGACTTTGGAGAAAATTGGAAAAATAAGTATTCATTTTATAGGCACATTCATTTATTTTCAGTACATGCTTTATCTGGAGTCATGGGACAGAGAGAGCATATCCTTAAAAGCAAAGCATAAAATACAGAAAAATAGTTGTAGACCAGAAAAAAATCCATCAAAAGATACATTTATAGATGTGTAAGCACACACACACACACACACACACACACACACACACACACACACACACACACACACACACACACACACACGTACAGTTTAGAGAAGCAAATTTACTTTATTTATCTAATTATTTATCCTTTGTTGACCATATTTGTCCCACTAGGCCAGTATCATCTTTTCAGGGGAGATCCAAGATGGTGTTTGTACCAACTAGAGAAATTTTGGCCCTTGCTCATTTTGGTAAGTGCTGCAGGATCTTTTCCATCCACCTGGGCTACCACTGACACAGACAGATGGTACCTTGGTATAACATCTGATATGAAGGATGGCAGACCACTGACAAAGACAGATGGTACTTTGGTATAACATCTCATATGAAGGATGGCACACCACTGACAAAGACAGATGGTACCTTGGTATAACATTTCATCTGAAGGATGGCATACCACTGACACACCACTGACACAGATGGATAGCACCTTGGTATAATATCTCATATGAAGGATGGCACACCACTGACACAGACAGATAGTACCTTGGTATAACATCTCATATGAAGGATGGCACACCACTGAGACAGACAGATGGTACCTTGGTATAACATCTCATATGAAGGATGGCACACCACTGAGACAGACAGATGGTGCCTTGGCATAACATCTCATATGAAGGATGACACACCACTGGCAGATGGATGGTACCTTGGTATAACATCTCATCTGAAGGATGGCACACCACTGACATAGATGGATGGTACCTCAGTATAACACCTCATCTGAAGGATGGCGCATTGGTATAACATCTCATATGAAAGATGGCACACCACTGACACAGACAGATGGTACCTTGGTATAACATCACATCTGAAGGATGACACACCACTGACAGACAGATGGTACCTTGGTATAACATCTCATATGAAGGATGGCACACTGACACAGACAGATGGTACCTTGGTATAACATCTCATATGAAGGATGGTACACCACTGACGCAGACAGATGATACCTCAATATAACTTCTCATCTGAAGGATGGCACATCACTGATGCAGACAGATGGTATCTCAATATAACATCTCATTTGAAGGATGGGACACCACTGACAAAGACAGATGGTACCTTGGTATAACATCTTATCTGAAGGATGGCACACCAACACAGACAGATGGTACCACGGTATAACATCTCATCTGAAGAATGACACACCACTGACACAGACAGATGGTACCGCAGTATAACATCTCATCGGAAGGATGACAAACCACTGACATGGATGGTACCTTGGTATAACATCTCATTCACACACACACAGACACACACACTTGGAAAAGGTGAACAGCACACACACATACATACAGGCATACACACTTGGAACATGTGAAGAGCACATACACACAGTTGGAGCAAGGGAAGCTCACACACACACTTGGGACAGGTGAAGAGCACACATGCAGGCACACACTTGAAACAGGTGAAGAGCACACAAGCACACACATATATACACTTGGAACAGGTGAAGAGCACAAACACACTTACTTGGAACAGGTGAGGCAACATACTTGAAGCAGGTGAAGAGTGCACACACACACACACACACACACACACACACACACACACACACACACACACACACACTTACTTGAAACAGGTGAAGCAACATACTTGGAAGAGGTGAAGAGTGCACACACACACACACACACACACACACACACACACACGCACACACACACACACACACACACTCACACACACACACACACACACACACACACACACACACACACGCTTACTTGAAACAGGTGAAGCAACATACTTGGAACAGGTGAAGAGCACACACACACACACACACACACACACACACACACACACACACACACACACACACACACACACACACGCACACTTACTTGAAACAGGTGAAGCAACATACTTGGAACAAGAAGAGAAGAAAATGGTTGAAATTCTACTTGGAACAGCTGAAGCAGAAAATGGTTGAAATTCTACTTGGAACAGCTGAAGCAGAAAATGGTTGAAATTCTACTTGGAGCAGCTGAAGCATAAAATGGTTGAAATTCTGTGAATGAACTGAATACTTGTTGGCAGCAATAAATTCTGTGAATGAATTGAACATTCAGCAACAATAAAAAGCAGCAAACTGCTGTACTGTATTTAAAATTGCACAGGTGGACAGAAAAACAGATTGTGATGCTACAGTTCTTAAAGAACAATGCCCTTAAAACACTTTTTTTAAATTAAAGTAAATGTGACATTCCCAAAAGTGCTGCCCTTCTCACCCCCCCCCCCCCCACACACACACACCAAGCTATGCCACTGCAGGTTGAGGACTGACATCATTAAATAATGTCAGAATTGTGAGGTTCAGATCTCAGACCCTTTAGAAAACTTATGCAAGTGCAAACCTGTTACTGTGTCATCTTAATAACTTTGTAATATTAAGTATGTCAGAGTCATCCCTATGTTTGGACTTTGGCCCCCTACTACATATGGCTTTGTCCACATTTATTGCTGTCAGAGTTTAAGGCCTATGAATACAGTACTATGAAACAGAGCATACATCTTGCAACTGTAAAAGGAAAGTATGCACACAGTACTCTGCGGCAACACAGAACACAACGGTGGTAGAGAGTAGTCAGCACTTGTTTGATCAAGCACAACAATTACCATATGAACAAGTACTGCTATATTTACATCATTATTGCACTGTAACTGAGACCTTTCTGACAGTGGCACAGATGGCCTGCTGGAAAATGTAATTAGCAGAAATGGAGCCTGCATGTGGGCAATATATGCACACATCAAGGATTGCTGGCTGAAATCTGTACTATAGTGTGCATCTCCCAGGCCCATTCTTACACTTATCAAGGGTATCAGAAATTGTCAGAGATTTAGGATGCATGGCTAAGCTTAAAAAGGCCCTTGTTGTCGTTAGCCGAGTAAACACCTATGAACCTATATGAAGGATGGTACTCCACTGACACAGACAGCTGGTACCTCAGTATAACATCTCATCTGAAGCATGGCACACCACTGACAGATGGATGGTACCTCAGTATAACACCTCATCTGAAGGATGGCACACCACTGACACAGAAAGATGGTCCACTGACACAGAAAGATGGTACCTCAGTATAACACCTCATTTGAAGGATGGCACACCACAAACAGAAAGATGGTACCTTAGTATAACAGCTCATCTGAAGGATGGCACACTGCTGACACAGACAGATGGTATCTCTGTATAACACCTCATCTGAAGGATGGCACACCACTGACACAGACGGATGGTACTTTGATATAGCATCTCATATGAAGGATGGCACACCACTGACAGACAGATAGTACCTTGGTATAACATCTCCTCTGAAGGATGGTACACCACTGACACAGACAGATGATACCTTGGTATAACATCTCATATGAAGGCTGGCATACCAGTCACACAGACAGATAGTACCTCAGTATAACATCTCATCTGAAGGATGGCACACCACTCACACAGACAGATGGTACCTCAGTATAACATCTCACTTGAAGGATGGCACACCACTGACAAACATGGATGGTACCTATGTATAACATCTACTCTGATGGATGGCACACCACTGACACAGACGGATGGTATCTCAGTACATTTCATCTGAAAAATGGCACACCACTGACACAGACAGATGGAACCTCTCTATAACATCTCATATGAAGGATGGCACACCACTGACACAAGCAGATGGTACCTTGGTATAACTTCTCATCTGAAGGGTGCCACACCACTGATACAGACAAATGGTACCTTGGTATAACATCTTATCTGAAGGACGGCACACCACTCAGACAGATGATACCTCAGTATAGCACCTCATCAGAAGCATGGCACACCACTGACACAAATGGATGGTACCTTGGTGTAACTTCTCATCTGAAGGATAGCATGTTCAGGAGGTCAGCACCCCTTAATGCAGCACTGTTATGCTATGGAAAACTAATCCAATAATCTGAGGCTGGAATAGAACCCAAAGCCTTCTGATCTTCCAGCCCTAAAGGTGAATGTATTATCTGTTTAGCCACTGACATATACCTTTAAGATATGGGAAGAAATCAGAATCTCTTGTGAAAACCCATATGACCACAGGAGTAGCAGTCCAATTCCTCTCAGACAGCACCCCAGCCAGGAAATGAACTACAAAACTACAAGGCAGCAACACTGACTGCTATATGTATATGCCTCCTAATTTACTTGTATTATAGTGATTAATCAAAGATAGCACAGACACTCTCATGCCTTATAATGTAAAAAATACCTAACAAGCAAATGCTAATATTCAGTGTATCTGAAAAATAAGGAAGTTTGAGTACTTTCAGTGGCATTTTGTGATGTCACTTTTGTGTCACTACAAATATAAGCAATATTGAAGCAATAACAATATACAACCATCATGCAGCACAGCTAAGCTATCCATTTCTTCTAACAGATGAACTAAATTTTAAATCAGCACATATATTTGATACAAATGTTCCTGTTCTATATTGTGTAAAGAAAACCAGCCTAACCGATGAACTGTATAACTGCCATCGATATTTACATAGCTTTGCATCTTTCCTCATTAAGTCTATTTTCACAATAGTTCAGAAGGTTGAACAAAATTGATGTTGTATTACAACATAGCAGAATGCATTTCTAGTTATAGCTTCTGGGCTTATTGCAGTGATATTGATAAAATGAGTTGTTCTGTCCAAATTAGCTACTGATTATAATTCACTTGATTCTTTATTAAAACTATTCCTGATTCACTGCACTGCAAGTAAAATGTTATGGTTATACAATTACTAGGGAAACACGGAAATCAGAATGGGTGGACATGCATTTAAATGTCTCAAGTCAAAAAACAGACTTTTCCGTAGCAAATCCTTTTTATTTTGCTGACTTACCCTTCTGAAAGCTTAATGACCAGCCAGCAGGGAAAACATGTAATAATACGGCATATCATTTTTGATTTCTTTGGAACTTGCACTAAGATTTCAGAAGTGAGAGACTCAGACTAAGTGAAACATGGCATTTTGTTATTCTTGAGGCAACACAGCCCTTTATAACATACAGCTGTGGTGTACTGCAGAAAAAGATGAGAACAGCTTTGAGTGACAGGCAGAGTTCAAGATGTGAGCTCATTCTAGAGATTTCAAAGTACTTTTCTTGGAGGTGATTTGTGCATTTCATCATTAATATTTCCGGGTTCTCAATATGGGTCTGGACTCAACTGTCAGTTTTATAAAAGCATGTTTTTAAGTGAGAAATTCTTAACAACAGCTAATATACAAATGAAAAGCATAACTGACCTGCTCTAATACTACTAAATGGCAATAATCAATCTTTTTATGAAAATTATTTTCTCTCTTAAAACTTTGGAACTTACGACTAAAACAGGACTGCCACAGTGCCTAAAATCAAACATGAGTGTTAAAATTCTCTAGACCACAAAGAAATTAAGATTTAGCAAGAAAAAAAAACAGAACAATGAGATCACTGATTTATCTTATTTTTGTCTGAGAAGCATAAATGCAACAAAAGCAGAATATACCAATAAAACAGCTCACTCTGAGTGTTCACCTTGCAACTGATAACAACAATAAATGTTTTAATATATATTCTTGATACTCATAAATGTTATTTCATCCTTTTGGTAGATACAGCGTGCAGCAGTATAGGCACATCAGTGTATTTATCCCGATGTTGAGCATAATTGTAAACGAGCTGCTAATTCTAGTAGCAGCCAAATCAATTTTGTTTCAAAAATATATTCATAATAATAATTGATTTACAAAGTCTAGTAAACTGACATATTTTAGATCCCAGACATAAAAGCACACCACAGCATTCAAAAAATGTGACTTCACTAACGTTTGCATTTCTAGATTTTTCTTTTTCTAGTACGCCTTCACTCAAGCACTAGATTTAAAAAGTAGTTTCTGCCACCCACTGGACTATTGGAGTAATTACATTAATAGAGTCAGACTGCATCGGCCTTTGTTATTCCTTACTTATACTTTTTTGAGTATTAGTGTAATAGCAGATATAATAGGACACATTTACACATTCCATCACTATGCTTACATAGCTCTTTTTTGTTTACTTATACCACAGCATTCTAATGCCTGCTTATATGGAAGCAAATGTGGTCTTTGTTGGTAGTCAGAGATTCCGACCTTTCCTTTGTGTGGATTAAATAATACTGAAGAGGACTACATATTTCCCACTCTGGTAAATTCAGGGTGTCCAGAGTAAAACCTGAAATAGTTGTGTCACCTATTGGGGTTGCATTTCCTTTGTTCTTTGTACAGATCTCCTCCCCAGACTCTATTTAAAAATGTATGTATGCAGATGGCTTCCCTGACATATTCTACTATCCCAGGGCTCAATAAATATTCCTTCCTACAGGACAGTGAAAAAAGAAGAGATGCTATCTTGATTTTCAGGTGTGTCCTATGCAGAGACAATTTTCTCATGTTCCAACTCAAAAAGTCATTCTCTTGCATGTGGGATCACTTAGAGAAGCTAATCAATGTGTAATTAAGAGTTACTAAACTAGCAAGCTATTTATTATAAAAGGGCAAGAAGACCCAGGAAATCCACAGCCCCACTCAGAACCCAGTGCATCTGGGCCTTCAACTTAGCCTGGAAAAAATGAATGGGGAAAGCAGATTATTGAAGTACCAATAGAGCCAACAACGTATAACCAACCACTTAATGCAATTAGTCATGCATTAACCAAGTTTCTGTTACCAAGGTAACACTGCTCTGCAGGCATTTATACCTTACATCGTCTCTTCATAAAAGGCCTGATCTGCCTTAGTCATCATAAATCAGCTCAGTAGATCTCCTTTGGGTTTACATGTTTTCATGTTTCTTTTTGGGAGTTTAATAATTGTATACAAGGAAAAGCATTTATATAATCATATTGAGGCACATAAGATCCTTCTGTGGATTTTGTAAACCCATAATAACTTCACAATGACTACTTTAGCAAATGCCATTTAGTACCAAAACAAATACAGAAAAATGACATTTATAGAACACAGGGACAAAAAAGACATTTTTATTTCTGAGGCAGAACCCTCACCCCCACCCCAAATGTTTGGATCTGTACCCCTACCATATACCTCCTCCTCCTCCTACTTATACTACAACTATTAATAAAAATAACAATAAAACAGTCCATTTGTAAATATGGAGGAGTATTTTCCCTTTGAAGAAACCGTTAATGAACTGATTTTTAGTAAAGTTGTCAAAATGATATTCTCACAACTGACATGGCCCAGTTTAGTAAAAGCTGACGACATCCTGCACCTGCAGTATGTTGTTTTTCACAATCCACTATAGTAATTCTCTTCGTGTCAGTATGATGTGTAACATAATACTGCATGGATAAATACTGCCTAAAGTTTTAACACGATTTTATGTCTAATCTCATTTAATTTTCCTCATTCTTAGATGTAGTCAAACTGTTGGTGGTTTGCAAATAATTTTTGCCATAGTAAACAAATCAAGACTACATGACAAGAGACAATAAAGTTAGCTACTGCTAACAGTAAAACTTGCATTTTTATAATCAATACTATTGCAATAACAAAAATACAGACTTGGAAAGGATGTGCAACTACATAGTCCATAGCAAGGAAAACTATGAAAGACAACAATGGAGAAAATATGTACAATGGATATGTTGACATGATGAGGAAGCATGCAAATACTAAAGCTAGATGTATTTACGCTTGTAGTGATGAGAAAGTAAGATATGATTGCCATGATTCGAAAGGACCCAGCCATGGAAAATGTTGGGAAGCAGAGATGTCATTCAAGAGACGGGTTTGTAAATCAGTACACGCTAAGAAAGAGAGTTGTGAAAGAAAATATAAATGGCACCTTATTTCTACAAATTATAGGGGATGGGGTGATACAAATTCTTAAGTGTCAGAAGAAGGTCATCTAGGAGCTGTATACCTAAGTCATTAAGACTATATTTAAGTTTTATGGCCATTCTGTTATGACCTTTTCTTTGAATTCATGAAACATTTTAATGGTCCTCCGCTGCAGTAACAGTGTGTTTGAAGTTAAGTTGCAACTCAATGCTGAAAAGAGCAGCACCTAATTTTGTATATAGTCTACCCAATGTAAGTAACCTACACTGCTTCCTCATATTCTTTTTATGTTTTTTAAACACCTTTATTGAATTATAACTTGTAACATAGGCAAAGTTACATTCATATAAAAGTAATCAAACTATATTAACATAAACATTATGCTTCACATATATTACTATATATCATATGCCCTAAGCAATATTACATAACTTATTCAATCACTGCCTTTTTTTAAACAAGAAACATCTCTATTAAACCATCACTTACTCTCATAGCCTTTTTATGGTTGATATATTTAAGTTAATCATGGGTAAACCTTCCCATCTAGAGATTATTTTAGTGATGTTACTCAAGTTTCTTCAGCACAACGTATAACAAATTGTCTACAATTCAATTTTTTTAACCCATCTGCATATTACAGATGCAGTTTTTAAAATATGTCCATATCCTCTCAATTGTTTTCAAGTCAGAAGATAAGTAATTTCAGAAACTACTAACCCAACAATCCAGAGTAGCCACTGGCAAAGGAGCTGTCCTTTCTTAGCTTGAATATGGGCTCCCAATTTTTGCTTCTGCCTCTGAGAAAAATGTTGCTACACTCTGCACTATCTCTAACAGCATCTGCTGATTCATTACAGGTTCACCTTTCTGTGGTCATCACTATATCACTCTAAAAAAAGCAAAATGGCTACCCACAAAACAAAGATGTAGCCTCCTTTTAGGATCCCATCATTACAAATTACTCCAGCTCCACACATGTACTCCCCTTGCAGTTAGACATCATGAAAACCCTCGGCATACAAGCTGTGACTACTCACAAACGTCATTGCCTTTCATTACCCCTAGAATCAAGCTCCACAGAACTGCATATGCTTCCTTCTCTCAAGCACCTGCTCTTTGGCAAGCTCTTCCCAGCAACATAAAGGAAATCAACAGTTATTCCCAATTCAGACTGCAACTCAAAAAGTACTTCTTTATCTGAGCCAAATGATTCTGCTTCAGCACAGGACATATGATCTGACCTGTCTCCTTTCCAATTCTCTTGTCCTCTCTCAAGATTTACTAAGGATTAACCTTCTTCAGAAAATAATGTATATATGTACTTTACACTCTTCTTAATTGCACGCTGCACTGTGCTTGTTTACTAGAATGTATATATACAGTTTTTTTCTGTTATTAGTCTGAACTACCCTGTTATTGCTTACATTTCTATATTTTCAATATAGCTATTCCACTACAGCCTACTATAATAATATCCTGCCCTCCTGAGTTACAATTATTGTGCAGAATACCAGCTACATCACCAGAGAATTCTCTACCCTATATCCCCTCCCCTTACTGCAGTAATTGTTCACTCTACTTACTATGCTCTCTGTCTGCATAGCCCTGTACTTAACTGCCTGTACTTCCAGCCTCAGTGATTGTCTTTCTTCTATCTGTCTCAGTCTTGCAACTGTAGTTCAGCCCACTCCATTCGCCTTCGCTATGCTTGGGCTCACTCCAGTCCCCCACCCTACCCCCAAATCTCAGTTGCCCCCACTAACCTAAACTTAACCATCAGTATCTCCTACCCCTACATCTTTCCAACCAATCCACACCTTTCTTTTCCCCTCCAAGTTTCCAAACACCTTCCCTACTTCTCCTCCCACTCAAACTCATTCTACATCCTTCCCCCGGCCTTCCAAACTCACTAATACACCACACACCTACTTCAAAGGTCTCCGATAACACTACACTCCTTTCCATACACACTTATATTGACCTATTACTTTCATGCCCACACAGCTCTACTCCTCAATACCACTTACACACATACTTTTTCATACCCCCTCCTCCTACATACCTAACAGTGAAATGACCCAGAACACACTTCTCTCCATACTCTTCTGTCCACTGCTACATCTCCCCACCCTAAACCCAATCTTCTTCTCACCTCATTATTCCACCACCTCTACCTCACCTTTTACAAACCTTACAAGCAATACCTATATATTTCCTAACCTTTATCAAATAAGCCCCTCTTCCAATACAAGCTAAAAATTGTCCCTCTCATAAAAGATCCTGATAACTTCTACAAGCTGTACTACCAAATCCTTTCAACAACACAACACCAAATCTCCCACAAAACAAGAGCTTTTATCTTATATATTTACTTTCACTAATTTGTCTTTAGAAGGAGATATACACCCCAACCCCGGCCCCATTACAACTAATATGTCCACATCTTCACCTGGAACTAACTCCCACAAATCCATTTACATGGTAACTATAAATATTCAAAGTATTCACAACAAAATCTTCAATTTACAAGCATGATTGCCCATAATCAATCAGACATCAATTGTCATCACTGACAACTGGTTAAAACACTACATTAAAGACTGAATTTCTTCCCCCTGACTTTTAAACAATAAGACCCGAGGCCCAACAAAAAAGGAGGTGGAGTAATGTTAATATTTCCTAATTCATTCAATGTAGTACCCGACACAAATCCCATTCCACAATTTGCAAATGCCGAAATTACCATTGCTTTCGTAAAGATTAACAACTACAAAAATCTTTGTATCATAGCTCTCTATATACCCCCTGGAAACAACATCCCTCTACAAGAAAAAAGTCTTGCCTGGATCTCTACTAAGATTAAAAATGAAACTGTTATCCTAGGTGACGTAAATATGAACTGGGTAAACTTGAACTCCAACTCTCATATCTCATAAACACCCCAACCAGAGCAAACAAGAATAACACCATAGGATCCACCCTAGACTGGATTCCCATCTCCCACCCCAATAAAATATCTGAAGCAGGCACTCTTCCAGAGACACTCAATGACCACCTCTCCGACTTCATCCACCGATCCCCCTCTACCCTCCAAAATCAACACCAGTACAAACAGATAAGGAACCTAACTACCTTCAACCCTCTAATCTTTACTGATAGCCTCAAAAATATTAACTGGCACATATTAAAAACACTCCCACCAGACAATGGTGTAGATTATTTCAATACTATATTCCTGGACACACTAAATAACTTTTGCACCACTCCACATGAAAAGGATCAAAACTAACGATGCTCCTTGGCTAACCAATTCCATTTAAAATCTGATGTACCTTAGAAATAAAACACTGAAATATTATTAAACAAACAAAAACTAGGACACCCTGATACACTTTAAACAGCTCTGTAATCAGGTAAAAAGACAAAAAAAGCTTACTACATAAAACTGTGATTTAACCATAAACAAAACCCCAAAAAACTCTGGAGTTCCATCTCATCTCTCCTGAACCTTGGCACAAAAAACAATCCTTGTCCATATCCTGACAAACCTCCTCATGAAACTGCCTCTCTCTTTAACTCTTTCTTTATAAACTCAGTAGCCAACATTTCCACAGCTGGCAGAGGCAGCATACATTACACTGCTCCATCAAACACCTCCCCCACTTTACCCATCTCTACAAGCACCACATCCCCCCTGAACCCAACCACATTTTACTGTAATTTCACTATCAACCCCATTTCTACCACAACTGTTAAAAGACTACTTCTCAAGCTCAAACCCTACTCTAACTCACCTGATAGCTTACCCACAAGATTTCTAAAGATTGCTGCCAAAACCATTGCAGTCCCCTATAAATATGCTAATTAACAGAGCCATTCAAGAATCTTATGTGTCCAAATTATGGAAGAAAGCCTACATACTTCCTCTTCATAAAAGGGGCAAAAACAAAGATATCTCCAACATCTGACCTTTCTACAGTTTCCCACCCTTTGCTACTATCACAAATCACTAACTATGGACTTTCCCCACTACTCTCAGCTGGTTATGAAGTTATCTAAGAGATAGGCAGCAGGCCCCATTAGATGGCAAAACTCTATCTCTTCTTAACACTGTTACAGGAGTTCCTCAAGGCTCCATACTTGGTTTCTTCCTATTCAATATTCTCATTAATAATTGACACACATCTATAACCATTGGAGCCCTTATTTAATATGCAGATGACTCAAACACTGTCTGCACAGCTGACTCTACTGAAATCCAACTCAAAACCCAAACACTTCTCCACCACTGAATCCTTGATGTTTAAAAAACACCTCACCCTTAACCCAAATAAATCTAAGATCATGCTTTTCAGCACCAATAAATCAACCCTGCTGGACAAAGCCATGTTAAATATCTATTCCCAAAATAAAGCGCTAATAGAAGTTGTCAGCCACACAAACCTCCTAGGAGTATCCACAGATGAGCATCTAAAATTAGACATTTACATGCAACAAAACATACAAAAAACACATAAACACATCAGAAACTTGAAATGCTCTATAGGCACAACCAGTTCCTTAACTCCTCCATCAAACAAAGCCTTGCCTCCACTTACCTACTCTCTTCCCTAATGTATGGCACCCCTCTACTTACCAACCTCCAAACCACTCTAAGAGCTAAGCTCGAGACATGTTATCATAAAACTGTAAAATCTGCAACAAATTCCAAAAAACTTCTCCCATCACTGCACTGCTCTGCATTCCTTAACATGGCTAGAATTACCAAACTACCTCAGCTATCTGCAATTTACTACTGCTTACAAACTTATCTTTAAACCTTCTGATTGCCCCACCTTAGTTCTATCTTCACCTTCTACCTCACAAATAGGACCCCTAGATCTGGGAATCAGCAACTTCTTCAGGGTCACAAACCAAATCTGCCGCTCGGCCAACTTCACTTCTCTTACCTTTTAGCCAAGAATTGGAATGTGCTTCCATTAGCAATGAGAACAATCCCAAATCCTGGCTACAACAACACCTCTCTCCACACTTACCTATCTTTCACCTGGAACTGTACTTGCACTTGGCCTCCTTGAATACCTAGTTGTAATGCTATATTATTTCCATACTTTCTATGCTGTCCATTATCTAAAAATCCTCTGTGCAATAATTTACCTCTAAAAATTTTGTAATCTCTTCACTAGTATTTGTCTCGCCACTGAATTGCTAAATGTGTTTTTAACTTTGTAATCCAATATGTTAGATAATGGTATACTAACAATCTATATAATTTTATTTGATTGCTCTTTTTTATTGTACTGAGGATCTTTTCTCCCCTGGTGTCCACTAAAAATGGGCTCTGTTCAGCCCAGTGGACTTTCCTGGTTAACAAACTGCAAATAAATAATAAATAAATACATTTTTTGTTTGTGAAATGTTTTGAAATTGGTCAGTATTGATTAGTGCACTACCCTGGTAAACAATATAAATAAATACATGCATACATACATACATACATAAATATTAGTACATTTGTCAATAGTTAGAAACCACAGTAGAACCAAATATCAGATGCAGCAACAACAGATGACACATGAACAGGAATCCACCAAGCAGTTTTCTAAACACTAGTATTTTATTTAGATAAATTCGCTCTTAGCGCTTCGGCTAAAAAGACTTTTCAGAGTATAAAAAACACAATTAACACACATCCTTTATATACAAAACATTTTCCCCTAATTATTCAATAAAATAACTAAAGAAATTATATCATTAGAAAACATTTACCCAATTAAAACCATCCAATTACATTTTCATTTAACTATGTGCCTTAGGGGCTAAAGTTCCGTACTTTAATATAAAAACAGATTTTTTTTTGTAAAAGTAATATACTATGTATATTAGAACAGGTTAAGGTAGATTGCGGTTCAATACTTCTCTTTTGAAACAAACTATTACAAAAAGAATCTATTTTTATATTAAAGTATGGAACTTTACTCCCTAAGGAACTTAATACAGAACGTAACTGGAGAGTTTTAATTGGGTAAATGTTTTGTAATGATATAATTATTTTAGTTATTTTATTGAATAATAAGAGGAAATTGTTTTGTATATAATGGATGTGTGTTATTTGTGTTTTTTATACTCTGAAAAGACTTTTTAGTCAAAGCGCTAAGAGAGATTTTATTTGAATAAAATACTAGTGTTTAGAAAACTGCTTGGTGGATTCCTGTTCATGTGTTATCTGTTGTTGCTATATTTGGCAATACGTCTAACCATGATTTTACATATATAAACACAGACTGAATGCAGAGTGTTACTTTGGGTAATACAGTACGCTTTGAGAGAAACACCTCAGAGTGACATCTTTGGCATTACTGATGAATTTCAGTTGTTGATTCACAATACTTCCTAAATTCTTGTATGCTGACACTCTGCCAAAGATGATGTTATTTACAGCATTGGGACAGTAACTGATATTATTACCAGGGTGCACAGCAGAGCACTTGAAGTATTCAGCTGTAAACCATTTCCAGTGGACAAGATAAAAAGCTAATCTGGAAATTTCTCAGTGTAGTCATCTCTTGTTCCTGAGATGAGTGCACCAGGTCTATCCACCAGCTTAGATCCTTATATCATACTAGTAGTGGAAACAAAAATCATTAAATAATTAAAAAGGAAAGATGTGAGGACTGACCCCTGAGATATGCCACATTTAATTTCTTTTGAATCCAAAAATGTATCTTTTACCCTAGCAGTAAAGGTTCTGTTATACAGTCTGAAATCCAGATACCCACCTAGGGATTAGTGTTAAGTCACCTTAAAACTATTATGCTGATAGAAGGATAAATCCTCCATAAGGCCTAGGCAACCTGAGTTCAATTAGTTGCTTAGTAAGTCTGACAGTGTGGCAAGGCAGGATGGGCATTACCTACGCTGGCAGGCAAGAATGAGCTGAGCAGATCCTCTCATAAAGCTCTAATGGAAACCAGAGCTTGGAGAAATGAACAACAGTGCTGCAGTGATAAGGCATGTTGCTCCACCTGATTGATGTAGCCTCAGTGTCCACCCTTATGGTCCAAGCAATGCGTATGCATGTGCATCAGCACAAGGAGGTGGGGATTAAGCTAAGTAAAATCCCTCACCAGTATAACGGCATCTCACTTGATTCCTCTCACATTACAGTGCTGGCAGATAAAACCCCCTAGAGCCTAGCATGGGATACGGTCAGGAAAGACCCCTGTGTACAGATGGTGTCCCTGTTGGAAGATGTTCCTGGTGCAAGAAACACTGGTTAGTCTGCCAAGGCATGGGAATTGCCAGAGGATGGGATCATAAGATGCAAGCAAAATGGTCTTTAATATTATAAGCAGTGGGATGGGAAAAATATTAAACCTTGCGTTTCACCCAAGTGTGGAAGATTATCAAATGCCTTAGAAAAGCCCAGATAGACTGCATAAACTGGGCAGCCAGAGTTCAACGCATTAGTAACACTGGCCAAAACTGTATAAGGTTAGATGCACAAGACCTAGTTATCATCAACCCCTTTTTTCTCATTTTTCTACATGGGATAGGGCTGTTGTGTCAATTGTTGCTATCTCTTTCAATGTAGTGCCACTTTCCTACCTTCTTCAACCATCATGCCTAACTGTTGCAAGTCTTCTGTTGCAGACTCCATCCATCTCTTATCTGGGCATCCTCATATACTCTTGTCATCTTCCTGTCTCTCTGAAATCTTCATTAAACTATCTTCTATATCCTGCACATCTGACTGAACCAAAATGATCTGTTCTCCTTAACCTTCACAACTGGGTTACATTGTCCCTCATATATTTGTGCACAAGACCCGTTATAAATAAATGCATTCTGTCATGGAGCAGAAATTGCAAACTGATTTATAGGCAAACACCTGTGAATGACAAACTGCTTCCATATTTCAGTGTTGACTCACTGTCTTGTGATTTGAAGCCAGGTATTTGCCCCATGCTTATGTATGTATGGGCATAGTTGTAGCAATTTTCCAACTTATTGGCATATAGCCAGTAATTGGAGATTCCTGGAAGAAATAATGAAATATAGGTGTTAATTGTTCAGAAATGTTTGTAGTAATATTCTAGGTATTTAATCTGGACCTAGGCTGCAGTTTTTTTAGATTTTAGTTGAGGCTTCAGATACTAACTCCAGCACTATGGTTTGAAACAGTCATTGTAACCTCCACAAGTCACCATAGCCTTCTGAGGTTACTGCATGGTGGAAACATGTTCACTAAATATACTGGCAAGTTGGTTGTTACTGGATATTAATTTAGCAACTTCCTTTAATATACTACTGCCTGTGGGTGTCCTATTTATCCTTCAGTAAAAGAAGAATGCATTCAGGATAGCATGCAAGTTACTAGCTAATGGCAGCACGTCTTACTTAATGATGTTTTCTTATTTAGTATGAGCCCTAGATATAACCATAAATTCTATCTCCTCCCCCCACAAATTTTTCTGTGCATATGGAGGACATCCCCTGTATAATGTGTAAGATTACAGAGTAAACAGAATAGAAACATGAACCTGTCAGCATAATATTGTTGCTCTGCATGCATGCATACAAATTTCCAATGAGAAGAGATAGGTAAAAGGTAAAGTATGCCTGCCCAGTTGCTACAGCTAGAACCCCAGAGCTGTTATGCCTCTCCTTTAGACCCTTTCACTTAACTCACAATTTCTTTAGAGCATTTACTGGTTCTTCTGCTAACATTAAGTCTGGATATTGTATACTACTCATCCAAATTTCTTTTTCTATATTTGTTGTTCAGAATGCATACCATCTTTAGCATAACAGTAATGGGTTCTTACATGCCAGAGCATGCAAAATGGAGACGGGATCAATAAATATGTCAATAGCAAAGGTGTCAGTGTCAATCCTATTAAATTCCACTTGGACCCTTAACAATAACCATGGTGAGTTGTCAATGGTAGGGGGTACAGAAAGCACTGGTGTCACCAGTCTGCCTCTTTATAATAATCACCACTGCAGGTCTAACAGAACTGGGAGGGGAATTTCAGTGCGTAAATAAAATCTACTCCTCACTTTTGTTTAATAGTTGTGATGCAGAGGTGTTAATTGTAAGTGTGCAATCTGGTTACTAACTGCTGACTTTATTAACTTTCTATAGCAGTAGTGGTTTGAACAAAAATGGCATGATAAAATTCTGCAAGAATTTAGAAATAAATGCTTGGACCAGGCCGTCATGCTTGTAACAAGAGAGTTAAGGTTTCCAAATATTCTATATAGTGCTTGTACATGTACTCAAAAAGCTGATCATGATTAATTAATTAATTCATTAATTAGTTTATTTACATCTGCTGACAGGGGATGACCACTGGGGCACTTGTCTTGTTAAATGACTTACTTAGAGTCACTCAGTCGGCAAATGGAGTCTGTAGGAATTACAGACAGATAGATTTCATACAAAAGATATCTACAAACTAGCTGCAGTATTTAAACATCTGTGAGCCACAAAAGGTCTTACTGTGTCACTGTGGCACTGTGACAGCTAGGAACATCGGATTGTATCTACATCATGTGAAATATGTTTTTGTTTTAATAGAAGGAAGATGATTACTAGTTTTGCACAAAGGAAATTTTACATGTAAAATTACATATCTCTCAGATCTGACCCAGTGCCTGAACTATTATAATATCAGGAAAAGCTGTTTTGATTGCTGGGCTACTTTCTATGGTGTGTTTAAGCACCTTATTCTTATATATGTCCGTGTTATGTAGAGATCCTCAAACCTTTGAACAAAGTTCAGCTGGTTAACAAGCATATTATATCAGGCTCCGTTAAATTTGTTGCCATTCAAATACTCTCCTCTGTCTGAGTAATTGTTGTGCATTTTATACCATACAAATTCACTGCAATATGCTTTTGTGCTTATCTCATAACATCTGATTTCTTCTTAGTCTTATTTCTTGAAATTCTTTTATTTATCCTTGATTCTAGGGCAGTTCATGTGACTAAAATAAAGATATTATATAGGAAAATACTATTACAACACTATCTGAATTACTGAACACATTCTTTATTATAACATATACTTGTAGATGCGTTTCATTTAGTATGATGAAGCACTGTGTGGAGGATCACATTTTATGCATATCAACTACTTTTTGTTTTTATGTTAATTAATTTACGAGTCATATTATACTGCTGTGTTGCTATTGACTGGATTTGGTTAATTCCAGCGAGCTGCAAGCTAGTGAAAGGAAAATATTTTTTCTAAGACATAGTAACAACAGCAAAGTAAGGCTGTCATTTTAAAAATGTAAAATTTTTGGCAGCTTGTCTGTGAATGACAAGGGTATCAGCTGCAACTGTAACTGATTGCTCCTACTTAGGAAGTTGATTGGGTTCAAATTTATCCTGCCACTGGTCCTGCCCTCCTCTATGGCACTTTCTTATTGACTATTCTTGGCTTTCTTGCATTATATCAGGCTGCCAATCGTGTAGCCTAATTAACTTTTTCTCAGAAAACTATACAACTCTTACTTCCCCAATGGAATCCAAATCCAAGCCCATCCTGTTACTCTACAGATCAAAAGAATTTTGTAAAAAAGAGATCCCACATTAAACTAAAGACAGGTAACTGGCACATTTTTGCAAGAAGCTATTTTGTATATTTAAAAGATAGCATACATTTTTAGTTGTTCATTTAAGTGTTCTTAAACAGTAATACCTCTATACCTGTTAGATGTAAACCTGCACCTTAAGACATGAAGCTTGCTATTCATGCCTGTCATGTTACACCCTATATGTTTTGTAACTAGTTTTATCCTCACTTCTGATCTTCAAATTGCCTGTCAGCTTACAATAAGACCAACAACACTCATTGTTCTTGCAGCTTAAAAGCTTATTATATGACTAACAGCCATCAGAATAATCTTTAAATGTTCCATTACATAAGTAGTCAGCAAGCTTTCTTTTTAGGCATGCATTCCAGAAGCTAAATTTATATAGTTATATGTCTACTCAAATGAAATGTTATTCAAGGTCAAATTATTTACCAAGATGTTAAGTCTAGTCAGATTTTTTTACACCTACTTTTACAATTCAAAGAATAATTTTGATTCTACTTATGTTGGACAGTGACAGCTATAAAGTTTTATTTCTGCAACTATTACATTTTAGACAGCACACACACAACTTTTATATGTGCAGTTTTAAGGTATGACTTTCTTTATATTTCCTGAGGATACCCTGCATGAGAACTGAATGAACAATTCTTTCACAACTGTACCTTCCCTATGATAAACCTATTTTACTTCATTTGCAGTTTACAGTACATTTATTATGAAGTTAGTCTTTACACGTTGTCTAATTATTATATTAAACTTCTGGTTTGCCCAACATGCCAGTATAACTTAACACTTTATCTGTACCTCTAAGCATCAGCATTCATTGCCAACATTCTAACTTTAATTTTTAAGAAAACAACCACTGCATAAGGGATTTTCCTTCAGTTATCATGCTACATCTCAGCTGTTTCCCATTCTTGTTATTTCTATTGCACTAGGAACTTATCTTGACTATTGCCATGTTTACAATACCGTTAATTTCATCTGTTATAACAAATCCAAACTAGTTCACATTTTATGGAACTCAATTGCTTCAATATCAATTTTTTCAATTACTAATAGCTAGTAAAATCCTTCTCCTAAACTTAAAATAATGAGGTCAATTAAAGTGGCACGCATAGTCTCGCAACCAGTATAATCAATATTTATTTACTGTCATATTACTGATGTCTTCTGCAATCTTGAATTAACTAGTTTCATAGCTTCTTACTAGGCTGTTGACAATGAAGGACCTTTATCCGCCTAGCCATACATTCCCATAAAGTTTTCTTTTTTTTTTTTTTTTTTATTTTAGCCCTTGTAAATTAAATATGAATGACCCATAGCAAACAGAACATTTGCATGCTATCCCTCTCCATAAGGGACACATGTGCTACTCTAAGGATAAATGTGCAGATTCCCATCCAATTATGCAGATTATCTTTGAACAGAGTAAGAGAAGTATGTTTGTATGTGGGGAAGAAGGCAGATCCAAAGCAGTGGAATTCTCTGTAATATATCTATCTATCCGATAATCATGTTCTATTTATGTGCAGAAGATATTAAGATCTCTTGACTGGATATTTATGCCACTATTTAATTTACAGCTGTATGGTAGGTCTGAGAGGACTGGATCTGTTGAGGCTCTGTATGCAAGGCAGAGATCACCACTCAGCAACCTGTATGGTGCCAAGAATAGGGAAAAGGCTTTGAGAAGATCAGTGTAGTTCCTATGATTTATACCCTTGATTTAATTAGTCAGAAAATGTTATAAGCATTCAAGTTGTGCCAAGTGTTTGGACAGGTACATGCCAAGAGGGGCAATATACTCCATGATCAGTCTAATAAGTGTTGAATAAGAATGATCCCAGCTCTGGAACTGGATGCCATACCTGTACTAATAAACTGAGCAATGAAAAAATACTTTCTTACAATAGTGAATACATGGTGACTGAAGAACAATTTACTATGAATATAGGCTCCCAGGTCTCAAACTACTGGACTGGTTCTCAAAGGTGTGTTGTTAATGTGATAGTTGCAGGGGATGTTATGCTTACTGAATTATACATTTTTTTGTGCATTTATTTTTAGTCTGTGGTTTTGACACCAGCTACTTATATAGAAATGGTCCTCTTGGAGGATCCTGGTGTCCTCTGGAGAGTTAATAATGGCACCTGGTTTGCAGTCATCAGCAAACCTGGTGAGTCATAAGCACTTAAAATTGGTTTAGACTGCTGAGAAGTAAATGCCAAAGAGGAGTGGCATAAGGACAGAGTCCTGCAGTATATTGCTGGTGACAGATCTTTTGGAGGAGATAGAACCTCCCACCCTAATTTCCTGGGTTCTATTTTTCAGCTAATTTGCTATCCATTGAGTAACACAGGGATTGCCCTTTAGCTATGAGAGTTTATTTACAATACCTGACTGCAGAATGATGTTGAGCTCTTTAGTGAGCTCTAGATATGCAGTGTGCACTGATTTTCCTTTTATCCATTGTTTCAGAAACCTTCTCAAAGAAACCAACTTGGTTGAGTAGGCAAGGTCTGCCTTGACAAAACTAAATTAGCTTGGCTTGGATCAATGAGTTAAGTAGGTCACCTGTCTTTGTTTACTAATGCTATAATTATCCTTTCTATAGCTGTCCACAATGAAGCTCATCAGACTTTTGCATCTATAACTACCTAGGTCAGTTGATGCCCCACCCTTATACAGGGGGATGACATAGCCTGTTTGGAGGCTGATATTAAATAATCCCTTTAGGGGAGTTGACAGGTCCTGCTTCAGACTATCCAGCAGGTATCTTGATATGTTATCTAGCCCCATAGAAGCAGTGTTCATGGCTTTGAATAGTGACTTAAGGACTTGTTCTTGGAAGATTTTTTTTTCGGGGGTGTAAATTCGGCTGTGTGATCTGTGAATACTGGGGAAAATGAAGTTTGAGGTAGGTATATCTTCTAGTATACTGGCTATGCCCTCAGAGTCTGGGTAGGTGATACCATTTACAACTAGCTCTGTGCAGTGTCGGGCATTGTTCTTTCTTGTTTCTAACATACTTTAAGAAGGCTTTGTGGTTGTCTTTGGCCTGGGTGGCTATTTCTACCGAATATCTGGCTCTGGTTGACTTGATCAATGACAGGGGTTCTCTGGTAAGTTTAACAAAAGCATTTTTGGCATAATGGGTGTCATATTTATTTTTACATGCAATGTTTTTTTCCCTGTCGTAGAGCCTACTTATATTTGGTCTCCATTTTGGGGACAGATACCTCTATGCAGCTATTTACTTGCTCATACTAAAAGATTCAACACATGCAATGGTGTCATCAGGTTGGGATGGGATATTGAATGTAGCCAGGCCATCACTCAGTTTATGTAGATTAGCCTTAGCATAATCTCTGAATACTGAGTTATTGAAAGGTATTTCTAGCTTCAGTCTTATAGTAAAGAAGACTGATTTATAGTTAGATTTGACTAGGAAGGGAGTTCCAACTAGTACAGAAGAGTGCTGTCCCATAGTAGTAAGGATAAAGTCCATGATTTTTTGGCCCTACTTGGGGTGTGGACTAACTGGTCCAGAGAGTTTGCATATCATAAATACAGACATAAACTAGCTGTTCTAGATGTGTGTTTAGCTTCACCATCATCAGTTCTCCAAAAACTTAAGGTCAGTTAAAAATCTTGCAGGGCAGTTTTTGCTAACACCCATATCACCCTCTTCATATGTCTGATTGTTCCATATGTTTAATTTGCATTTGTACTTTGCTATACTGAGATTGTCTAGATCCAGGGGTAGAGAGTCCACTCTTTGGGAGACTCACTCATTGTTTCCTTATCAAGCTATTCCTCCCATGTTTTAATAAATTACCACCTAATATTAACACACTTACCTCTACATGTTGACTTATCACATGGCTTGGCTCCCTCCTTACTGTGTTCAATTAGCAGACTGAGATCATACCCTATACAGGGAAAGTATTAATAATAAAATAGGTGTATCTGTCAAATAGATTATCTTCATCATCATCATCCTCCTGGCTCAGAGATCACGGATGATAATATCACTCATTCTGTTAATCTCAGATTCACATTAAAACCCAACAATCTGCTCATGCGTGTGATTAACAACACTTACCTTGACTTCAGGGGTGTGCACCTATTAATTAGAAATATACAGCATGTTGTTCAGGTAGTCATAAGTACCCCATATAATGATCATGTCTGTTGTTTACATTTAACTACTTTCAGTACAGTCTCTCTTTGAAGAGTTACTTATTATCATTTGTTCGTGGACACCAACAAATTATTTATTTTTCTTGAGTCATGGAAGTCATAAATGAACTAATCTCATAACCTTAAAACTATTACCGTTTGCTCCTCTGCAAAGTGTAGTCTTGGCAAAATCCTTGTTGTGACAACAAATTCCTTCCTTCCTTCTGGGTATAGGTCTTATAAACAGGTCAGACAGATGTAGAAAAACTCCTTCTCTACCTGTAGCAATGGGAAATCACTGACAAACCATCTCTTAGTGGTCATTTAAAAGACCAGTCAACATGCCAGTATTTATATTGGGGCATTCGCCTTCTAAAGTAGATGATCTTCTTGAGAAGAATGCTGTAAAATGGATTATAATTGCAGCCATCTGTAATTACTTCTGAAAATGAAGACTGTCTTTTAATTTGTTTATTATTCCTTTCACTTAAGCAGAAACCAGTCAACATTATCATCACCATCTGCCTACTCCATTCATGAGAGGGTACCAAATTCTCTGGCTTAACATTTCCACTGCTTAACAATGACAAGTGTCCAGTCCACCAATGGCAGCTACTAAAGCAAACACTTCCATATTTATTCCCCATATCTAAATGAGTAATTTATTGTTGCCTTTTCTGCCACAAACCAGCCATCTTGTTCAACACTTACTCCCCAATATAACCAGAATTTATTTTATGCAAATATAGGGATTATTGCCCTACTTGGTCAGGATATGCTTTCCCTGATCCAAAGTTAGTCTTGAAATGAGACAAGTGTTACAATGTACTATATTTCACGTTCTAAGATAAATGGTTATAACATACATAGCTATTTCCTTGAAAATTTGAGCTTACATCTTCACTACAATATTTACAAAAATGTCCTGAACTTTGGCGATATTAGTGCATAATGTTATTAAACAGAGTACTTATTAAAGTAGGTGCAACATCTGCTTTTGGAATGGAGCTACATTGTGGCTCTGCTATAATATAGAACTGGGCCTTAAATTGACTGCTGAAGCAAAAAAAGGTCAAATCAGATTTAATGAGCATATTTGTGCAGCTTTAGTACTTTTCAGTATTTTGCATTTAGCAATGCAATTCAATTATTTCTTCAAAGTAACTTAGAAATGCGCACTGTCATAGGTGTGTACTAGGCTAATGGCTCTGGAGCCTTTACTGTCTTAGCCCATAGGATTACCCTGGCATTGTGCCATCCAATCTTATTTCCTAGGGCCTCTGTCGAGTAGAGCCCCTGGAGTGATCCCTGGGGTGAATTTTTTATTTCCCATCCACTCATCAAGATTTCTCTTGAAGAGGGCCAGTGAGGTGCTCTGTTTGACATGTATAGGAAGTCTATTGCATAGCATGGGCAGTCTCTGGGTTATGAACCTGTTCCTCCAGCATGCTCTGTTGATTGTGTTAATGAGGTTGAGGTCTCTGGAGCGTGTGGTGCAGAGGGATTTGGATTTCTTTAGATGTAGCATTTCTAACAGAGCTGGGTCAGACATGGCTTTGTAAGTCAAGCAGAGATCACCTCTAAGTAGGTGATATGAGACAGAGAATAGTTGAAGTTTTTTTGAGTCTGTCCATATAGGGCAAGTGTTTAAGGCCTAGGATCCTCTTTGTGAGGTACTCTTGCAGCCTCTCCAGTTGTTGCAGGTGTCTAGTGAGGTACATGCCAAATGGGGCATTGTACTCGATGATTGGCCTAATGAGGGAAGAGTAGAGGGAGACAATGACCTCTTTCTTTCTGGATGCAAAACCCTTAGTAATGAGATGTGCCACATAGAAGGACTTTCTGACCCCAGTGGCAATGTGGTGGTCAAAAGAGAGATTGCTGTCAACCTGTGTTCCCAGATCTCTTATAATGCCTTCTGTGTTCAGTGGACTACCACTAATGTAATTCATGGGAACCGGGTTTTTCCCAATGGGGCTGACAACACATTTTTTGGCACTGAGCTTAAGGCCATGGTTCTGACACCAGTCGTTGGTCTCAGTGAGGCCTTTCTGTAGGATGTCAATATCACTTGGGGAGTTAGTAATGGCTACCAACTTGCAATCATCTGTGAACGTTGTCAGCCAGAGTCCCTTTGTGTTGGCCTGGACTTCTGAGAAGTAGATACCAAACAGGAGAGGACCCAGGACTGATTCCTGTGGGACTCTACTTGTGACTGGTTGGCAGTCTGACTTGGAGTCAGGTACTTTTACACTGTGGGTTCTATCTGTAAGCCAGTTTGCAACCCACCTAGTGATATAGGGGTTGATGCCTAGCTTAGTGAGTTTTTCCATGATTCCTGAGTGGGGAATGGTATCAAAGGCCTTGGCCAGATCAGGGTAGGCTGTATGAACCACCTTACCTTCATCCATAGCTCTGGTGACTGACTCAAAGAAGTTGGCCAAGTTGAGCAGGCATGATCTACCCTTCACAAAACCAAACTGTGTGGGATCCAGAGTTTGGAGATTCCCTATATCCTTGTTTATTAGGTTCATGATGATGATGTGTTCCATAGCTTTGCATATCAGACTTGTCAGGCTAATGGGGCAATAGTTGCCAGGGTCTGTAGTCACTCCTCCTTTGTGGAGAGGGATGACTATAGCAGTGTGCCATTCAGTAGGGACAAAGCCTGAGGTGAGACTGTGATTGAACAGGGCACACAGATGAGGTGCCAGTTCACTCTGTAGTTCATGTAGAACACAGCCAGGGATATTATCAAGTCCCATAGAAGCTGTATTCTTGGCCTTGGACAGTGCTGTTTTTACCTGTGTGGCAGTAATACTGGGTGCCTGGCAATCTACTAGTATTGTGCTTGATCCTTTGGGGGGGGGAGAAAGGTAAAGTTGGAACTGAATTTGTCAGCCAATATATTGGCAATATCTATTGGCTCAGTATAGGAGGTACCATTGTGCAGTAGATCAGAGCAAATCTGGGTATTGCCGTGGAGATTCTTTACATAACTATAGAAGGCCCTGTGGTTGTCTTTACTATCTGCTGCAATTGTGTTTTCATAGCTAGCTTTAGAGGATTTGATGAGGGATCTCAACTTTTTGTTGAGACTGATAAGGGAGTTTTTCCAGTCTTGAGACTTCACCTTATTCCACATCAGTTTCCTCCTTCTGTTGTAGAGTTTGTTTGTGGCAGGGGAACACCAGATTGGCTTCCATTTTTTGGAGGAGAGTGTCTTGGTTCTATTGGGTATGGCGAGATCCATGGATTTGTGTGCATGTTCATACAGTGCATTGATGTACGTGTTTGTACAGTGCATTAGTGTATGATTTGGGGGTCATGTAGCTATTCTCCATTTGCATGGGTGCTATGAAGTTAGCCACCTCTATTTTTAGGATCCCAAAGTTAGCATTGGAGAAGTTTTTCTTGGTGGTTACTTTTGCGGGGGTGGAGTGGGAAGGATTTGGATTTCCAAGGTGATTAGTTTGTGGTTGGATCTAACCAGGGAGGAGTTGACTACTAGTGTAGAGCAACATTCGCCCATGTTAGTAATGACCAGGTCAAGGATGTTGCTACATCTAGAGGGGGTAAGAACTAGCTGGTCCAAGGCATTGGAATTAATGAATTCCAGGAAATGTTGGGCAAGTGTATTAGTACATGAGTAGTTTTCCCAGTTAATGGAGAGGTAGTTGAAGTTGTCCAGTATGAGAGTGTTAGATTGGACCCTAATATTCTCCAAGAATGTGGAGTGTGAGTCTTGGGACATGGTTGGGGACCTATAACAGGCTACCACCTGAATCACTGTCTTACCCAATATTAGCTGCACCTGAAGTATCTCTGATGCGTTATATTGCGCTACCAGTCTGGAGATGTGAGTATCCTTTATGAATATGGAAACACCACTGCCTTTGGAGCTTCGGTCCAAGTTCTGGGGCCATAAGGTGTGGAATGAGTTATAGCCTGGTAGTGCAGGGGTTCTTTCTGCTGCCTTGAACCAGGTTTCTGTTACTGCACAAATGTCGATGTTCTCCATTTTAAGGAGTGCTTCGAGTGAGTGCATTTTGAGATTTAGACTTCTAACATTGAGCAGCATGACCCTCAGACTGCATTTCTTTGTAGCTATTACAGTGGTAATTTGGTCTTTGGGGCACCACCTAAAAAAGGCACTATAGGGGTGGCAAGAGCCTTGGCTAGTATCCGTAAGCCCAGGGGTGACAGATGCAGGCCATCTCTGGCAAAACATTGAGGTCTGTCAATCATGTCATCCAAGGCAGACAGATACTGGATCCCCTTAGAATGACACCAGAAACAGCCAATTGCTGAAATCAATCATTTTCTGCTTGTACTGTGGTATCATTCTGGGTGATGGTAGAATGCTGCTTAGGGCTAGGGTCATACCCGCCTGAGCTACATAATCCGGGAGCTCCTCCATGTCTCTTTTCATGTAGTCCAGGGAGGTACATCTCAGGTCATTCACACCCACATGTACAATGACAGAGTCATATTTGTACCTGTTGTTGAGGGACCTGAGTGCTTGCGTTATGTGTTGGATCCTGGCACCCGACAGGCAGATGACTGTTGCTTTCTCCCTATTCATCCTAGTGAGTGGGACATCAGTGTGCCTCACTATCAAGTCACCTACGACTAGTGTGATGAGCATGCTGTTTTGCCTTAGGGGCTTTGGTTGAGGGGCACACTGTTTAGGAGAGTTATGTGTCTCGTGATTTGTGTTGTGTTGTGGTGGTCGAGTGCATTTCTGCCTTGGATGTCTCTGCTGTTTGGGTAGATTTTTTTATTGAGAGCCTCCATTAAAGTAGGTGTGTGGTTTACATTTTTATGTGAAGGTAGTGCTAGTGTGTGTTCTGGAGGACTATGTGTTCCATGTGGTGTGGTTCAAGTGTTGACCTTCTCCTCTGGACCAGTTATTCCGGTCTTGGCTGGAGAGTGCGTGGCTTCCAATTTGGATATACAAGTGCATCTCTCACAAGTCTGAGTGTTAGGAGGTAAGAGGAGAGGGTTGTCGGTGTACATGAGGCAGTTACTACATTGCCTCAGGATGCCCAAGTTCACAAGGTTAATAGGAGAAAGCACAGGGAACTGACCTTTAGACATGCCTGGAGGGGTGGGCATTAATAATAAGTACTGGAGCTGTTTTCTTGTAGAACATTTAGTGCTGGTAGCACTTTTGTGTGCTACAATAATTGCTACAGGAAGTCTGGTGTGGTAAAGTGCTAGACTTATAAGCTAGTAAAAGTGCAGGGGAGGAGAGAACTAGCAGATCTAAGGGAAAAATTGAAGAACAGACTTTGGCACCTCTCAGAAGCTTACAAACAGTCCTGGATACAGCAATCTGTATCTGGACTAGATTAGTTACAGGAAATGTGGGAAACAAGTGCAGACATGGGCTTTTAAACCAGAAAGTTAAAAGAGATGGGAAAAAACTGCCCAAACGGCCAATAAACTGCAAATTCTGGGCCAGAAACAACTCCTCTTATGGTAGTTGGGCTGCCTAGTGCTTACCACTCCCACTGATAAGCTAGAAGGCTTCCCTCCAACACAGAAAAAATGTGGGCTTTTAAACCAGAAAGTTAAAAGAGATGGAAAAACTGCCCAAACAGCCAATAAACTACAAATTCTGGGCCAGAAACCACTCCTCTTGTGGTAGATGAGCTACCTAGTGCTTACCACTCCCACTGATAAGCTAGAAGGCTTCCCTCAACACAGAAACGCTTGGGGGCTCAGAAGCTTACAAACAGTCCTGGATGTAGCAAAACGGTATCTGGACTGGACTAGCTACAGGAAAGGTGGGAGAGAAGCACAAACACGGGCTTTTAGACCAGAACATTGAAAGAAATTGAAAAACTGCCCAAACTGCCAATGAACTACAATTTCTGGGCTAGAAACCACTGTCACTGAAACAATGGCAGCTTTTGACGTCCCCACTTATCAGGTTATTGAACATTATCTAAAAGCATGTGTACAGCCTGGAATGGATCACATAAGTTATGGCATATAAATCATATTTTCGGAGGGGATAGTGACATTTTGACCTAAATGGGAAAACCAAGTATCTTCTTATCAATTTTAAAATAAATAAAAATGGTATAAGTAAACCAACAAAGATGGTAACTTCACCCAAAGCTTGATATACTAGTACTTATCCACATAGAGGATTCTACTGTGTGTTTATGCCCACAATGGCCAGCACACTGACACAGAGGTTAACACTGCTGCCTCTTATAGCTTGGTTCTCTGGTTCAGTACTCAGCTGGGGCCCCTCCTGTGTGCAAATGGATTTCCACCAGATGCTCTAGTTTCCTTATACATGCCAAAGACATACCACAGATGAACTGCCATTACTCAAAAACTGCCAAGAGCTATGCATGCAGTGTGAGTGCAAGTGTGTCCTTGTGTATGTCTGTGTGTCTGGCAATATGTTGTCCCCCCCCAATTCATTCAGGACAAACTTTTCTGCCACTATGGCCTGCACTGACCGAGTGCTGAAATAATCACTTGCTCCCAAAACCCTAAAATGGATTAAGTGGGCAATCACAGAATGAATAATGTATCTCTCTATTTGCACAGCACAGAAATGTTTATTAAAATGGAAGCACTTTCTAAACACCATCCTCATAAAACTCCTTTATTTTCAAAATCTCTAAATTCTACAGATGGGAAATGATGTGGCAGTTATAATTAATGGCAAATGTTTTTTTCCAGATTGGAATAAATTAGTTTCAATTAAGCCAAAACTGATAAACAGAAGTTTGAGATACTTTCTATATAAACTACTGTGATTGGTTGAGATTTTATGATATCATGGTTTTAAATATATTTAAAGGTGTTTATTGAGGATAGTGTTTAGTCTACTGACATTCTAATACTTGGGATGAAAACACGTTTTAATAAACTTTTCTGTGCTGATGTTGCTTCACTTCGCTTTTTATTTTCTTATATTGTGGTTGTAACAAAGTAGTGGAATGTGGGAGGAAACTGCAGTACCCAGAGAAATCCACGTGAACACAAGGAGGGCATACAGACACTGCAAAGAAGACACCTTAGCCAAGAATCGAACCAGAGAACCTCTTGTTGTGAGGTGATAATGCTATCCTCTGTGCCACTAGGCCACTAATACATATATGAATATATTATCAAATCTCAGTGTGTATAATCATTAGTGCATACAAGTGACATCTACACATTGAAGCTAACTTTAACTGACTAAAAATGATTGACACTATGTGATCACAAAAAAAAAATGATCCCCTTTTCCATTAAGTCAACTAAAAAACAAAAAGAAAAAAGAAAAAAAAACTTGAACAATAACACCAGACACACTTTGACTAACTAGTGGTTTTGTTAGGGAAATGTTTTTTTTCCATAAGGTAATAGAAAGGTTGGGGTTGGTGTCATTGTTTTACTTTAGTCCAACTTATCAGTGTCAGTGGCTTAACAGGTAGGACACCCACCTTTGGAGCTGGAAGATACTTTAGGTTCTATTTCTTTACCAGGTGCTTAAATTTATTTTCTAATACAAGCACTGCAGTGCAATAGAAATGGGGTACTACACTCCTGTGTGTGACATTCTTTGAATGTGATATTAAACTGGGGCTACATCCTGCCTGACCTAGTGTTATCTTGGGTGGATATAGAAAATCCTATAGCACTTATCAAAAAGAGTAGGGGTTGCTTTATTTATATTCACCTTCACACTATTATCACATATACTCTATATATACATTTCTTTATTCATATCAATTATAGAATGTGTCAAAAACAAAATAAAACATTTGATATTCCACTTTCATGCTCTCCATAGTCCTTATGCCACAACTTTATAATTTTATTTATCAATTCATTAATCCCCACATTTTATGGAAAGCATCTTCACATTTCATCTTCTAAATCTCCCACATTGTAAACAAAATAATGTTATTCCATTTATCAATCATATCCTTTACCCTAGTCTCAAAGTAAACATATAGAAGCACAACAATGGTTGAATAATTCTCCAAATCACTCAACTCGTTTTACATAAAAAAAAACATATTTTGTAGTTGCTTCTTTGCTACAAATTGCCACGCATTTTAAATTGTCTTTCCTGCTGAACTTTGCTTTCATTGGAAATTTGTTCATTATTAACCTCTTCAAAATTTCTCCCAGCCTTTCTTATGTTCAATCCTTTTCAAACACTTCCATAACTGTCACTTTATTTCTTCCAGAAGTTTCCAGGGATGTATGTGTGTGTGTGTGTGTGTGTGTGTGTGTGTGTGTGTATATAAATTTTCCTTTGGTTGACATCTGTTTAGTTGAAAATTTTGGTTGACTACACAGAAGGTTGACAGGGTGCAAGATCATACAATTCTCAGGATTGGGAAATATCCCCTTGCCCTGATACTGTGCAATCTCAGATTTAGTAAATATAATTAGCATGAGTTGTGGGATGCAGGGGGGGGGGGGGCAGTCGCCTGCAAAACAGATTAATTTTTTAACTTACATTTGACATGTGCCGAGATTATTGCTCAACATATGGATAGTAAAGTGTCAACATTTGCAAAGTCGATGTTTTCTCGATGTTGTGAACATCAACATTTGGGTGTTTCACTGAAATTCAAGACACCTCTAGACAGACTGACCGACAGACACAGATATAGATGCTTTTCCTCTCCTTATTGTGCTATCACTTTGTCATACCCTTCATTTTCTCTATGCCCGGTTTTCAGTCTTATTTTTCCCTGTACTCATTTCATTTAATTTTCCTTCTCATTTTTCTTTTTCTTCCACTTTTACAGCTCTATAATTTATTACAAGCTTTATGTGGCACATTTCCTGTTGTATTTTCCTGTCTTGTCTTAGGTTTCTGTATGACCAAAAACAAATATATAACACTTTAAAAAGCAGGATAAGTTAAGCCTAACTGACCTTTTTCTCCTTTTAGAATATTATACCTGTTTATACAGGATTTAATCTGGAACTCCAAACAAAAGTAAACATGCTAGGGAATATAAAAAGCCCCCTAATATGTGCCATCTTAATCAGTACATATGTAGTCATCATATACTGCATATTTTTATAACACAATAGCCTTTCATCACCCTACTGCCTTTTTTATATCCTGCAACAATTCTTCCCACTGATTTATGTGAACGACTCATTTTCCATATCGCCCCAAACACTATCATTCCTCATAAGATATATTCCCTTGTCTTACGATCTTTGCTTTTTTCCATGTTTAAAACTATTCCAATTCCAACAATATTGCTGTTTCTTTAACCCAAATCTTATTATTAACTATACCTACTAAATCATTTGCATATGACATTAAGATCAGCATTTTCACATCTAATTCCCATTTTGGCCCCTATATTCATTATAATTATAAACAGTACTCCACTCAAAAAGACATCCTAGATTTACACCTCTTTTGATCTTTACACCCATTCACCAATGCTATCATTTATATTTTCATAAACTGTTTTCAGTACATTTATCACCTTCTCCTATATCATAATTTCTCATTGTCTTCCATGCTTATTCATGATACAATCAAAAGCTTTTATCCACATCAAAATATACTACTTTCTCTTCTTTTTCTCTGTTTATACTGTCTATAACTTTAATTACTATTACTAATATTTCCTGTCCCCTTTTCTCTTTTTACCACTGACTTGTATGCACAAAACATCTTCCAATACTATTTGCATTCTATTTTGTAAAGGTATTTAAGCTATTATTTATGGAAGGCAGCAGGTAAGCTTCCCTGGACTAAAAGAACTTAAAACATTGGGGATGTATGAAAATTGGCAAAGAAAAAATGTATACATACATCAGAGTAAAGATAAGACCTGAAATTGATTACATTCTTAATTTAGAGTATCTCTTCAATATTAATTCTTGTCTATAGCCATCCATTTATCACCTCTATAAGTCCAGCATTTTCTTTCTCTTTCATTGCTTCATAGCTTCATAAAAATAATTCTGTAATCTATGAGTTCTTGAGAATGAAACTATATATGTCTTGCAAACCACTCTTCTCTTGTTATATGCTTCCAATCCCAAAAACCAATTACCATTCAACTTTGTTTCTTTCCAGGTTTTACAGTTGCATACATTTATTTTCCAAACATAATTTGTCACCATTTCCACTATTTTCTCATGCTTATACTTGATATGACTCTTGTTTCATCTAATAACTTTGTTAACCAATTTTTGTAATATTTTACTTTCATTCCAAGGAAAGGATTCTCTTCTCCCTTTCATTTCCTTTAGCAAATATTTTTGTCTGTACAAATAAGTTATTATTCTTTCTACATTCTTTCAAACAGATTATTGTCCCACTCCCCATATTATACACTTCCTTTTTTAAATAAGGTTCCACATAATCTTAAATGTTCCTTATATTCTGTCCCTACCTTATTTCTTTAATGACAATACTCCAAATAAATGCTGTGTTTTATGTAACTAAAATCACTATAGTGTTAACATGCACGGGTATGGGCATTAGTGCATCCATTAAAGTGAATGGATACACTTCCAAATTATTTCCTTTTCTGAGGTCACAAGAATAAAGGTTAAGTGAATCCCTTGTGACACTGACATGGTAAATATTGCTTTTATAAAGCAAATTACAAAAAAAAAAAAAAAAAAAAAAAAAAACAGAGATCCAGAACAGAGAAGTTCATTGAGGGAAAATGCATCATAACACTTTGGCTATTGCATGCCATGATAAACTAGTTAAACAAAAAATATCAGAAGATTACATGAAATAGTACAAACCACTGCATTAAGGATTTATAGAATGACTTGATTGTACTACAGTCTTTCCATCATAAAGCAGCTATCCTATAAAATTCTTCAGTATATAGGCTTTGTCCTGTTAACCTTTTGACTCCCTTTCCTTATTTTATATCCTCATTGTCACACACTACAGCCCAACTTGTCATAGGTTCATAGGCCGATACTAGGCTATTGGCCCGGAGGCTCTTATAAGCCTAGCCAAGAATTTCACCCATGTTCCCACAAAGTCATCAAGTGTTTTCCCTGCTCAGCAGGGACACAGGTGGGTTGTCATATGATCTGAACACTCAGCAACCATTTTCCTACCTTATACTTCTTTTATGTCCTCTGCAATAAGAAAGTAATCTATTTCAGTTTTATTTACCCTAAAATATGTTCAAATTCCTTCTTTACCTAACTTCAAACATGTCCATTGCATTACTTCTTTCAGTACTTTGTCATGTTGTGTAAGCTTATCTGCCTTCTATAACTTAGTTCCAAATCTCCTACCAATACATTCATATTTGTAAATATGTCTTTAATATCTTCAGTTTCTTTCTTTCCCATACACTACAGCTAACTTTAATGCTTCATTTCTCAGTCATACATCACTAACCATATTGTTTCCACTACTAGTAAATCTAAAACTTTGATTTGTTCTCCATTTATAAGTCTTGCTATCCCTTAACACATATTTTCCAAAAACAAAGCATAACCTTTCTCCATAAACTTTCAGTGTTGCATCAAATAAACAAATAATTTCTGTCATTTTTACACCACTCAGCCTACCAACAATATAACATTATTTTTATGCTGCTAGCATTAAGTGACTCCCTTCTTCCTTAGGAAAGTTCCCAGCTTCTTCAAAAGAAAACAGACGACCAGTATTACTTTCATTCCTCTCATGGATCACACTTTTAAGGCTAACCTTCCCAGCTTCTTCAAAAGAAAACAGATTACCAGTATTACTTTCAGTCCTCTCATGGATCACACTTTTAAGGCTAACCTGCTGACTAACTGCATCTATAGTTTTTATACTTTTACTGCTTCTCCTCTCTGGAGATTTTTCTTAATACTTTTAGTATAAAAGGGACACATATGGTTATTTACTTTTTTGTTCTGGGGAAGTCTTTGGTTTAAGAGAGAAAACGGATTAATTATGAAATAATAAAACTGTGAATGTTTTATCAAATATACAGCATTGCCTGTTTGCTGCTTATTTTTTGGGGTTTTTCAGATTGTCTGCCTGTTAATCTGCCTTATTATTATTATTATTATTATTATTATTATTATTAAATATATTTAAACTTTTCATTGTGACGGGTCTTTTAGAGAATACTTTAATTTCTAAGGGTACATATATATATATATATATATATATATATATATAGTTAGAGCATCTTCTGTGTGGGGACATGCGTGAATGGGCATTCCTTCGTGGAAGGTTGTGCGTTAGGCCCGGCAAGCCAGCACGTAAAACTCTACTGCCAATCATTAGAGGACAAAAGACACAAATATATATATATATATATATATATATATATATATATATATATATATACATATATATATATATATATATATATATATATATACATATATTTATATATATCTATATCTATATATGTATATATATATATATATATATATATATATATGGTGGCAGCTTTATCTTTGGCTGCTCATGAAAGCCCTACTGCACTGGTCAAACACTAGCATTTGTATTAATATTAATTTCACTCAATATAATTGAGTACTCTTGTAAGAGCCTTGGAGTAGCTGGCTTTGGAGTGTGTGGTGGTGGTGAAACTACTTTATAGTCTGGGCAGAAGGGGGCATAGCTAGTAAATCTATGCCAGCCCTTCCCAGGTGTGTATGTGTACGTGAAAATCAAATCTCAAATTGTGTGTGTGTGTGTGTGTGTGTGTGTGTGTGTGTGTGTGTGTGTGTGTGTGTGTGTGTGGGTGTGTGTGTCAGCTGCTTACAGCAGGAACATGAAGCATTGGTTTCACAGAGAGGGTGCTGAAGGAGTTGGCTTAGACACTCGGCTGAGGACCAAACCCTACATCTGTGCCAGTGGGGAGTCTTATTGGGAATCTGGAGAGAGAGAGAGACAGAGAGGACCCAGCCCCCAGACTGTGTTTCCTGTGTGCTCTTAAGGGAAATTGTGATTGATACAGAGAGCTGCATCTGGAAATACTGAGTGCATCCATTTTTGTTGCAAGTGAAGTCCCTCTCCATTGCCACTGGTGAGGATTCAGGCTCCTTGATTACTGGCCCAGAATGGGGACACCACAACTTCTCACACCTCTCTTCCTTTTATACCATAAACTCTTTTGCCTATGACATCATCAGCACTGGGATTGGATGGCATAAAATACCATCCTCTGTTTGCATTATTTTCATAAATATTTTATAGTCAGTATTCTATTGTGTATTAGGCCTCCAATTTTTTATATTTTTCTTTCACCCCTTTTTCATGTGAATATTATCACTCTACTATATCTTCATCCATTATACCTTCCTTCATCCATTCATCTAATATTTTAACACAAAACCTCTCTTTAATATTTATTAATTTTCTTATAATACTCATATCGTATACCATCCAATCCCTGTGCTGATTCATTCTTACCTTGTTTTACTATATTATTTAGTTCTTCTAATCCTTTATTATTTTTTACAAATTCCTTAACTTTTTCAGATTTTATCAGTTTCTGTTCTTCATGCCCACCCATTTCCACTTTTTTATACATGTCCTACAAATGTCTCTAATACTACCATAATATTTTCTTGTTTGTATTTTATGTCTCCTTTGTCATCTAAGATAACATCCATCCTTCCTTCTCTTATTTTTATTTCTTTTCCTAAACAAACAGAAACCTCCACTTTCTTTCCTTTCAGGAAAGCATCTTTGCCTATACATTTTTCTTTTTCCGTATTCTTTTCATAATTCTGTTTTTATACTTCTCTTATGTTGCCACTTCACATTTCTATGTCTTTCTCATAATTCTGCAAAATTTCTTTAAATTTCATTTTGTTTATTCTTCTCTCCACTTCTAAATATAGACTTATAGTTCTGCTTATACACTGCCCACTACTGTGTCCAAATTTCATAAAATGGTACTATTCATATATGATTTTTCCATAATATTTTGTTTTGTCTTACAATTTTTTTTATTCTTTTTAAAACCTGTACTTTGACCCATCCCTTTTCCTTCTTTATTATTTCAATTGTCTTCCCCTATCCTGGCCCATACTGCATGATCTATGATCAGAAAACTCTCTTCTGTAATCATTCTTATTATTTCATGTCTTTAGAGTAAACTACATAATCAATTTCAGTCTTAATAAGTCCCCTTTCGTGCATTCATTCTCTACTTTTTCAACTTTTTTATTCTCTACATTTTATTAACTCTCTTAACATCTTAATATCTTTTTCTTTCCACCACTTACAATCACAGTGTCTTACCATCACTATTGACATTCACCAACAGTTTTTTCAATTTCTTCAAACAACTGTTTTCTGTTGTCATTATTAGTATATGCATAAATCATTATTAATCTTACACATATGTCTCATTCTAATTTTCTAGAAATGTTGATTATATTTATCACTTTTGCAGTAACCTTAGCTATGTGGGTTATATCATACCAAGGATAATAACAACCTGCCTGATTCCAAAGCTTCAGGCACTTTCCACAAGCCCAAACTCTCGGGCAGCTTGAGCTGAGCTGAGCTGATTAAAAGACAAATTTCGGCATGAAGCCCTCCAGAGTTTTACTGCTGCTAAGAGTACACTCCTCTGAGGCTTTCAGTGTTCAACTGGTGGCATTTGCTCTCCTTTGCTGAGTAGGTAAGTCCCCTTTGGGGAGAAAACTTTCATTTTCTTAATTTTGTTGATGTTTTACTATTTTCCTCTTTGGAAAAATTATTTTAAAGCTTGCAGTGTTGTGATTTAATGGACTGCCTTGAGACTGCAACATACTTTTAAATGGAGCACTCATTTTTTCTGTTAGTTTTAAAGTGGTGTAAAGTAGCTAAAACTTTTTCTGTGGAAATACTGTGTTTATTTTACTTTTGTGGGGCTGGCATAGTGTTTTGAAGTGCTCTATACTGTGTTTCTCTGTCAAAATTGTAACATTTGTGGACTGGTAGCATTTACCACCACTTAGATCATCAAAACACAGAAGCACAATAAGCAAAGGAAAGAATAACTGGAATCACTCTTCATTAACTGAGTTAAGTGCTTTCATCCCAGAAATTTTAATCAGAGTTCTGAAGAAGTCCCAGTAAAATTTATGGGATTAAAGCATTTAACTCAGTTAATAAAGAGTGATTCCAGTTCTTCTTTTTCTTTGCTTGTTGTGCTTCTGCATTCTTATGATCTAAGTGTTTACCAGCAATTGTTGCTTGCCATCCACAGGAAAAAGGCACCATTTTTAGCTTTCCCATGGAATAGACAACATGTCCCACAGTCAGTCCTTCCTCAACCACAAAAATAAAAAATTAAGCAAACAGTCTTTCCCATCACAGCTGCCTAGCAGTTTGCTTCAGCTGCAGGTGGGTGAGTCTGCTGTATCCATTTGTTATACCTCAGACCACTAGTCTTTAACCTTGGATCCCTTTGGTGGAGCACATACAACCACTATGGACCATTGGTTAGCCACATCCTCTGTGACTGCTGGCGTCCCCTCAGTGGGTAAGGTAAAGACACTCTTTATGGTCCTGGGAGAAAGAACAGGGAAGGTTTGCATGTTGCATCAGAATGCTGTGCCCATCCCTGGGGAAGCAGCTGCTGACATTAGTAACACAGATGGTCCCATGGTTCAAGTCAAAAAGTAACAGAAACCCAAGCATGTATCTACTCCTCCTCAAATTTCTTTGGATAGAAATAATTTACTAGGTCTGATTCTGTATTTAATTCAAGCTACTGATCCTTCTTGTAAAGTAGTTTCTGGTAAAAAAAAGAATTCCCTTTCTCCTTGATGAGATTCAGGATTCTGAATATGAAAAGGAAGATGCAGGGGTCAATATATTTTTCTCATATTTCTGATTCAGACTCAGAGGAGAACTCAGTTTCTAATTTTCCCTATGGAGGTTTCTCTTTCTCTGTGACTATTGCTAGAATGTGCCAGTGTTTTCAGTGGGAGAACATGAGGTTTCTCAGTCCCTCAGAAAATACTATGAGCTGTTACTGAAGAATTTTTCATAACATACTCCCTTTCCTCCTAATCCGTCTGCCTTAGAGGAGGGGTGTGTTACTACTTGGAATATTCCTAATAGTATGCTAGCTGCCTCTAAAAGGGCAAACTGGATGTCTAACATTCCTCAATCTTTTACATTTTTATATGGTATTCCCAAACCTGAACTAGCAGCTATAGTTTTAGTCTATTCCACTGCTGCTAAGTACTTCGTTAATTCCTGTCCTACTCTTTCTGATACTGATGTGAAAGTGGAGAAATTATTGATAGAGATGGGAAAAATGTGTATGCTTCTGCAACTTTGATTTTCAGAATTTTGAATTGTTAGGCACATATGATAAAGCTTGTTCTGACAAATTGTGAAAGTATGGGGAATGTTTTTATCTGCAGTTTTTTTCTCGTGAGGAAAAATCTGCTTTTAAATAATTTAAGTTTCTTCTGTTCCAAAGGTCACTCACTACTCTATTGCTTACAATGTGTCTGTGTATGACTCTTGACACTTCATCCAGGGCTGTGGCCACTGGTACTGTTTTGAGGAGATTTGTATGGCTGCATTCTCAGAACCTCCCAGATGATGTTAAAAATAAGATTTTAAAACCTCCTCTGCTGCAGAAATGATCCAAAAGTGTGATGAAATAGGCAAGGTGATCCAAGGAACCTCTAAGATTTTTCAGCCCTCATTTTCAAAAATTCCCCAGGGATTTTCTATCTTCTCATTTAATTTTGGCAAAAAACGAAGAAACTGAACAAAGAAGAAATGACAAGGGGGTTCCAAAAAGAAGTCTTGAACCTTTCAAATCCAAGGACAGTCCAACAAGTCTGACTTACTGTTCAAGAGAGCTTGTGAGCCCCTCCCACCCTCAACCATTTATTTCTTACAGAAAGTCTGAATCTTCATTTACCTCTTTGGCAACATATAGTTTCAGACAGTTGGATTCTGAAAATCATTCATCAAGGTTATAGATGGCAATGGTAGGAAATTCCTCCTTTCCAGGATGCCATTCCATATCTTCCAGATCAGAGTCTTTTGTTCCTCCTTCATAGGAGGGGAAAGGTTTTTATTCAAGGATGTTACTAGTGCCAAAGAAAGAAAAGTCTTGGAGATCAGTTTTGGATCTTTCTTTCCTAAACCTGTTTGTGATAATGTCAAAATTTAAAATGATTTCACTTCACAACCTGTTACGTCTTTCATCTTTCAAGTTTCCTGGCAACACACTAGACTTAAAAGATGCATATCATCTCATCCCTATTCATCCAGACATTAAGATGTCTCAAGTATTTGTTTGTCTAGATAAAATTATCAGTTCTCTACCTTACCCTTTTGACTATCCACTGCACTGAGAGTGTTCACAAAGTGTTTACCTCCAGTTAGAGCTCATTGCAAACTACAGTGTGTCTATATTTTTCCAGATTTAGATGACTTTCTTATCTTTGCAGTGTCTTTTTCAAAATGTCAGGAATTTCTGTCCCTCTGTCTTAGGTGAGAGATCTCTTATACAAGCAGGGATTCCAAGAGAAAATTCAAAAGTCTTTCTTGACCCTTTCATATAGGATTCTGTTCCTGGGATGTCAACTACATACCCCAGTTTGAAGAGCTTTTCTTCCATATGAAAAAATAGATCTTTATCTAGATGTATTTCTAAAGTTTTCCATTCAAACATCAGTAATTGAGAGGGAATACCTCCGGATTTGTAGTCTCATGGCATCTATGATTCTCATGATACCCCTGTCAATACTCCATATGACAAAGATACAATGTTATCTGAAATATCTTTGGATCCAGCATCAACACCCTTTAACTTTTCAAATCCCAGTGCAGGGGGTTGTTAGAAGAGAAATATTTTGTTGGAGACAATAGATACCGTTAAATCCAGGCCTCCTCTTCTCCTTCCCAGCTCCAAAGCAGTTAGTCACCTCTGATGCTTTGGAATTTGCTTGGTGGGGCAGTTTCAGGAGGGATAAAAGTGCAGGGGTTGTGGGACACCAAGGACAAATGGGAGCACATATGTATGAAGGAGATACTTCCCTCATCAAGGCACTCAACTCTCTAAATGATCTCTGGTCAGATGGACTTCCTCAAGTGGTTACAGACAATGTCACAGTCACATAGTACATCAACAAGCAAGGGGGAGCAAGGTTGTACCCCTTTGTAGACTAGCCATGATAGCTTGGGATATAGATGCACAGCACAGTATCATTCTACAGGCATGCTATATTCCCAAAGAGCAAAACTGTGTGGCAGACAAGCTGAGCAGGACCAGAGCAGACCTTTCCAGTAATATTCAGGGTAGATATTAAGATTCATAAGGATTCCCCCAAGATCACTGTGGTGACTGTCTTCTGGTCTAAGTAACCCTTCCTTCTTTTGGAAATGGCCAGGAGCAATTACTACAAACTTCTCCACAGACTGGATCTACACACACACAAGAACAGGGGTGTTTAATACACCATAACATCTATCAACTTCAATTGACTGCCTGCATGATAAGGTCTTAATTCCTTGTAGGCACCTGTTTTCTGAGGACATACAAAAGGTACTAAAATCATAATGGAAAAGGATTTCTAGTCGGTGTCAGCAACATAACCAGCACTCATTCAGGGCTAGATGTTCTCTGATTCTACTACATTTGTGTGAGCTACTTTTGTATGGTCTTACTTATTCCTCTATCAAGGTTAATTTATCGGCCATTTCAGCATGTCTGCCCATGGATCCTTCTCTTTCAATACAGTCTCTTGTCAAAATGCTCTTGAAAGGGGTTTTGCATAAGAGGCCTCCAAGAAAAATGGTGCCCTCTCCTTGGGATCTTAATTTTGAGTTAGAGAAGCTAACACCTGCTCTATTTTAACCAGTTAATCTTGCTGACTTGAGGTTCTTAACAGGGAAAACAGTTTTACTGATTGCTGTGACCTCTGCATGAAGGGTATCTGAGTTGCAAGCACTTATGGTGAGTCAACCCTAACTCATTTTCCATAGGGATAATGTTTTCTTGAGAGCTAATCCTTCTTTTGTGCCTAAAGTGGTATCCACATTTACTTTAAGCCAAACTATTCATCTCCCCATTTTCTTTCCTAAAAGTAAAAATGAGGGAGAAAAGATACTATATACCTTAGATGTCCACAGACAACTCAGGTACTATCTTGACAGAAATATATCTTTAGATCTTCAGATCAATCATTCATTTCTTGTGAAGGTAAAAGGAAGGAACAACCTGTGTTAAAACAGACTATTTCAAAATGGTTGTCTAAGGATATTACCTTTTATTATACTAGCCATAACAAAACTATCCCAGGTAGGTCAAAACCAACTCTACCAGGGCCCTGGCTTTATCTATGGCTTTTTGGAAAGGGATGGATTTCTAGAAATATTCTAAAAGCTGCTTCCTAGTCTTCTGTACATACTTTTACAAAGCATTGTATGCTTGATTCCTTCTCTAAGTCCAGATCAAGCTTTGCTAGGACCATTCTCTAGGGGCTCCTGCACTCTTTCCCTATCCCCCAAATTTAGTTAGCTAAGATAATCTACTTATGTAACTAAGGCTACTGCAGCAGTGATCAATACGATGAACATATTATAGTTGGGTAAGCAAAACGTACCATTACAGTAGATGTTCATTTCATCACTGCTGCAGTAGCCACTCCCTCTATCCCCTTTGTTTTTGGATGTATTTTTATGCCAATGTGTGGACATTTATTATTTGTTGTTCCTAGCATTGTCCTTTCAGGGCTTACCTCCTATCTTTGCTGGTAGGAATGCTCTGAAGGGCTTTGCACTTAAACTTTTAATCAGCTCAACTCAAGTTGCCTTACAGTTTGGGTGTGTAGAACATGCCCTGAAGCTTTGGAAGGTGACAGGCTGTTATATCCTTGGTAGGATATAAACCATATAGCTAATGCTACTGCAGTAGTGATCATTCAAACATCTGCTGTTGAGATATGTTTTTCTTACACAATTGTACTTTCATATTTCATTTGTATAATAATTCCTTTTCTGAGAATATATTTCAGTTCCTACTGACCAAATAATTTGCTCTCATATACTGCCTGTATTGTTTGCCCTTTTTCTTCTTTCATCTGGTTGCCAGCAAGCTAAAAATATCTATTTTTATTTTTACACCACTACACTACCACCAAACCTCTTCGATAATTTATAATGCTATTAACATCTAATGCTTAGATTCCTTTAGCGTTACTTTTCATTTTTGGAAGTGTTTTACTTCCAGTCTCATTTTATCTCTCCTTCTCCTAAGTTTTCCACACATTGATTTTTCATTATCTTGTTCTTCTCCTGTCTCCATTTTCCCCTTCTTCCTCTTCACTTTCTAAAAGTGCAAATCTGTTTTACTCCTGTATATTAACAATCTCCTTTTGAACTGTTATTTCTTCTTTAAGTACCTTTTGCATCTCCAGAGCTTATCTAAACAATCCTGTCTTGTTTGTGATTTACTGTGGAGTTGCCCGAAAGAGAAGGCTTACTTGAATTTATATTTTATTTCTTACCACTGTTTTTCAGTGTTTATAAGAAGGAAGGGATAGCCTGCAGATAAGAAGATTTACTTTGATTTATATTTTGTTTTTTTACCTTTAATTTTCACCATTGTTAGAAAGGGACAAGTTTTAGACAGTCAAACTCTAGGCATCCTAAGGAACCTAGTCAGCTATAAAGTCACACAGACTGCAGACAGGACAATCCAGAGCTTAACTAAACAATACTGTCTTGGTTTATGACTTCCTGATCTTTACTGTTAAAAAGGGGGTACGACTGTGAGCGACAGTGAGCAGAAGCTACAGCACACATTCACATGCATTACAAAAAAATTCCAGCTTTTGTCTGACTTTCAGAACTTGCACAGTCAGAGCAACAACTTTAGTGTATGTACTTTAGTATTTAGGAACCAAGATATGATCAAAGACAATCCAAAGACTGCTCCTGGTGAAGGCAAGGATGAATACCACTTTACAGATCAGCAAAAAAGTTTATTAAATCCAGTTAAGTGCTTTTGTTCTTACACATTTCAGAACTAATGCAAAACTTTTGATACCACACTTAAATAATAAAGTAATTAAAACATGCGACCAACCAAAAAACAATGGAATTACACAACCGATAATTAAATACAATTATACATGAAATTATTTAATTACTAAGCCTTTAAATGCTTCAGTTTTAAAATAGAACAAGCATAGTTTAATCCAGGCCAACGCATGGCATTTGACATAAACTGTCACCTAAGATCATAGGCTTCCAGATGTTCAGCAATAACTCTCCCCTGCAAATCTTTATTTAATTGTTCAATCACTAAAAAAAAAAGAAAATTATGTGTTTCAAATTCAGCCTGGTGTTTATATAAAGCATTATTTTTTTTTAATATCCAGTATATGCTCATATATATGATTCTTACATTTTCTGCTAGTTTTTCCTACATAAAATGTGGAACATACCATACATTGAGCTAAATAGATAATGTGTCTAGAATCACATGTATAATAGCCATGAACTATATAACTAGTCCCTCTGATAATAAAATTGTCACCTCCATAACTTAACAACATTGAGAACTGGACCCACATTTAAAAATCCCTCCCTTCTTATTCTTTTGTCCTACCTGATATTTTTTATAAGGTTCCAAATTATTTTTAAAAGTTCTGTCCCTTCTATAAACCTTTCTTTCTCTTAACCTCTGGATCCATTAAAATAAATTCCATTTCTTAAATATGCAACTAACAATAGCTTTACTATCAAGGGTATAAATGGAAACAGTTTATTGCAAATATCAAACCTGGGGCTTTGTACTATTTAATATTAATTTCATATTGCCACAGTACTATTTAAAATAATAGGTGTAAAAATACCCATTTCTCTTTTGACTGATACTTCCTTCTTAATATTATTTAAAAAGTCAATGGAGTAACCTCTCCTTAAAAACATGCTCATTAAAACTTTATATTCTCTAAAAAAAGTTTCCTTCTCTGAGATCATCCTAACTAAACATATAAATTGACTTTTCACAACTGACTTTTTTTTTGGTGTTCCACATGCCAACTTGTAAAATGGATATAAGAAATTGAAAAAGTGTTCTTTCTATAAATATTAGAAATAAACCTTTGATTAAAAATATCCTTACTTATTTTAACATCCAAGAATGTAGTAGCATCAGAATCATATGCAACTGAAAACTCTAAAAATTCAGTTGTGTTACTGGCATACCTAAAAAAATCCTGTAACCTGTCCTCTGAATTGTTCCAAACCAGAAAGATATCATCCAAAAAGCGAGTGTACAGTGTCCAGCACTGCTTAAAATCACTATGCAAAATGTAACAGTCTTCCCATTCTGCCATGACATAATTTGCAAACATGGGGGCACGTTGCCCCCATAGCAAGACCAGTAGCCTACCTAAAATATTGATCCTTGAAATATAAAAAAAAATGTTTTTAACACAATGTCCATCAATGTAATCATAGCTCTTAATTTTTCACTCGTAAATTCTGTGTGTTTATATAACTGTTCCATGAACTACTGTAATCCAAGGTCATAAGGAATCACAGAAAATAAATTGTGAGCATCCATAGTAACACAGAAAACATCACCCTGAAACTCTACACTATTTAACAAACTAAGAAAATGCCACAAATCCTTACAAATTTGTTCAATGCTATCTAACTCTTTTTTCAAAAACTGGTTTAAAAAATTAGCAAGAAAATATGTTTTGGATTGTGTAGAGTCCACTATAGGATGTAAAGGAAGCTTAGATAAGCATTGATGGATTTTCGGGATGCCAAAAATGCTTGCAATAATAGGCTTATCATTGTACATATAGTCATATTTGTTTTAGAAATAAACCTAAGTAACAATTCATACAATAAAATATCTATTTTAGTGTGTGCCCTATTAATCTCATGGCATGAAGATTCTTCATAGACATCCTTTAGTGAGTCTATTCATCTGATTTAAATAATCAACCCAGTTCATCACTACCAACCCACCCCCTTTGTCCAGTTTCATAACATGGATACTAGCATCATTTGCTATATCAAAAAAACATCTATTTTGAATATCAGCTAAATTCTGTTGCTTCCGTTTACAAGACTGTTTTAAAATGTTGTGGATATCCCACTTGCATGCTTTTACAAACAAATTGATATTTTGATTCAAAGGGGGATTAAATGTATTAGGTCTAAGTAACTTGTTACTATCAACAGACCTATTAATGCTACTGAACCAAAGGGTAGATTCAATTTCTATGTATAAATTTTTAAGTCTATAAGTGTATTTGCCAAACTCACCCTCTTTCCTGGAACAAATGTCAAACCTTTGGAGAAAACATTAGCATGTTCAATATTAATGTTTTTGCCAGAAAAATTGTATATATGAAAGTCACCACCATCATTTCTTATAACAGAAACTGTAGTTATAAGTTCTGGTTCACTGTTTTTACTAATCATTAATTCCAATTGAGGTAGGGCCATTGAGTTATCTTTGGTTTAGCCTCCTGTTTCAGATAAGAGTCATTTGCATGCTGCTATTTCTTCATATTGAATTGCTATTGCTGTTGGTAATTTCTGATGAATTCAGATCTCTGAATATGCTCCTGTCCCAAAGGGACTGATTTGCCTCTCGCCTCCATATTTGTAGCCGCTGAAGTAGAATTCGGCTCACTCCTCCTTGCTTCATGATGATTGGTTAAATTCCTTTGATTACCATGGTAACCTGGGGGCTTCAGATATACCCTACTATTAGAGTAATCCTCAGCATCTCTTTTTAGTTTCTCTAGTTTATGACAATAAATGATCTTACATTTCCTGTTTATAGTGTTAAATGAATTAAAATAGTTTATTTCATATTGACTAAAAAGAAGGTCTTGACGAATGGCTTTGTTTAAAGCATACAATTGCTGGGATAACTGCTCAATTTCTCGTCATTGTATTTTATCAAAACATTCATTAGTTCAGTCCTGGCTCTATAGAAAACACAATGAAGCTCACACAACATATCAAGCTTATGTGCTCCCCATTAAGGAAATGCCAAAAACCTCAAACCCTTCAGAATTTGCTGAAGATCTATATTTTTATGCAAATATTCATTCTCAAGTTGTAATTTTTTGTATTTGAGCAGAATACTGTCAAATAAACACAGGGACACACTTAATAATCTAGACCTTTGTTGCACCGGGAAATGCCACAAGTTGGCCTGGCTTAAATGATGTTTGTTTTTAGTTCAATTTAATTAAGTAATTTCAAGTGTAATTGTATTTAAATATTGGTTGTGTAATTCCATTGTTTGGTTGGTCACATGTTTTAATGATTTTATTATTTAAGTGAGGTATCAAAACATTTGCACTAGTTCTGAGAAAGTTCTGAAATGAGTAAGAATGAAAGTGCTTAAATGGATTTAATGAACTTTTTTGCTGACCTGTAAAGTGGTATTCATCCTTCCCTTCACTAGGAGTGGTCTTTGGATTGTACTTTAGCATTTAGTTATATATTGTTTGTGTGATTTTTCTTACAAAAGTTTAAGTTCTCTTTGATTTCTGTGCTAACTGATTTTGATTATTGTTTTCTTTTATAAATTTTTATTCATTTGAAGCTGAATATGGATTCCTTAAATGAGTATGCCATTAATAATAATGCACAAACATATTGTACAGTATAATAAATGCTATGTATGTTTGAAAGTAAAACCTGATAACACTGGTGATCTGTGTTCCTCATGACAAAAGCTGGATGATTTGCTTACCACTATTAGTAGTAAATCTAGACTTACTGATGATGACTGCGCTTGTGGAATTGGCAAGGTTGGCAAAATATGCTAATGCTATTATTATTTTTCTCTGAGCTATATTTGTAACTCTGTTTATTAGTGTTTAATGTTTTCACTTGGAGCTTTTCTCCCCGGGCCTCTGCTGAAAATGGACATATATCCAGTTGGACCAGCCCGGTCAACAAATGTAAAATAAAATAAAAGAATAAAAGATTTGGAGAAATATTGTTACGTACATTAATGAATGGACTGCTCAGATAAATAATGTTAGAGAAAGAGCAAACAGAACACATTTAGGAAAGGATTTGTCTCTTGTCTGTAAAGATCACTCATCCCTTATGAAACAAAAGAATGCCCCTGACAACTTTGCATTCCATAATAGCTTTATCATCCCACATAAAGTTGAATTGATGTTTAGTAAAGACATAGGATGCTGGAGATGTAAACTAAATGTTAAAAAGCTGAATGGCAACATATGTTTTACGATTGTATAAAACTTAAAAAACATACTGAGATGATATGAATTCCCTCTTATAGTCTGTTTTAATGATAAATGTATGCTGCCCAAATCTATTATTTTATTTAATACACCTATTCCCACTTGTGTCATGAAAATAAAATACCCTCTTTTATGGAGTAACTTAACATTAGCAAGAAAAGTCATCCCCAAGAGCTGGAAGAATCAGACTACTCCTATTATGAAGGAAGTTGTACACTTGGCAACTGAAGTCTGTCATCTTGAACTTATCACGATCAAGTCAAGAACATCTAGAATCACTTCTTCATATAAACAGACTTTAATAATAGCTTACTACTACTCATCACATTTCTTTTTCTGATAGTATATTGTAAACAGTTTATTATTGTTCTTGTAGATATGTATATTTGTTTAATAATGTTTGTATTATCATCTATTAATGTTTTGTTATTAAAATTTGCAATAAAAACAATTGAAAAAAAGAAGGCTTTCAGTCTACAGAAAAAGGCAGAATGTTTCCAAAACAGATAATAGAAAAAGAGGCAAGGGGCAGGCAAGAAGGAAAAAAATCAAAAATGAATGTTGAAGGATTAAAGAATATTACTGTAAGAAAAAAGAGGACAAAGATAGATCTTGACAACATGGTTCAAACTGTGGATGCACAAAGCCAGCTGGATGAGAACTGCATGTTTGCAAATGCAATACACAATAAAAACAGTGGGATTAATAAGACCAGTGATGATGAAAAGAATTTCTTTGTAACAATTGATAGAGCGGATATTACTGAATTAGTAGTTGAACATTCTTCAGATCTGGTCAGAAAAGATATTCTTGTATTTGGAGACAAAATTATTAGAGGAACTGATCCTTACGTTTGCAGAGAAGATTATGGACATTGAATTGTGTTATGCTTGCCAGCAATAAAAATGGAGGATGTGAGATAAGTCTTAGAAGGTCCTAATGTAAGGAAGTACAGATCTGTTTTTATTCATGTCAGTTCAAATGAACTCATCCGCAAGGCCTCTCAGACTGTTAGTAGGGAACTTACAGCCCTCTTAGCTTAGCTTGTACTAGTGTTAGGAAGCATTTTTCATGCATCACATATCAAAAGTCAGGTTACCATGAATGAAAATATTTTTTACTTAAATACCTACACAAAAAATGTCCTGTTTTAAAAAATGTAAATGTGTAAAGCATCTAAGCCTAAATCTGGGCAGGTGTTCAGAGAGGGTGGTGTGCATTTGTCAAAATCAGGGAAAAGAAGTTTTGCAGCAGATATTTTGCAATATTTGACAAACACAAGGCAGGATTTTTGCCGGGTCAGAAATTTAACATTTGGCAGATAGAAACAATTGATGCATCTCTGATGGTTTTTAATGCTAGTAGCATTAATAATAAAGTTTTTTTAATGGAAAATTTGCAATGTTCCCATAATACTGATGTCATTATTGTTTGTGAAACACACTAAAGAACAATGACTGGAAATCAGTTTTGTCAGGGTACAAATGTGTTAGAAAAATATGTATTAATGTGTGTATTAGCAATATGCTTAGTGCATTTAGAGCTTGAAAAGGGTTAACACATTTATTCTATTTCATATTGCATAAATCTGTACAAACTGCAGTTGCTTTCTGACCTTGTATTGTTAGCTAAAATCTTGCTTGTGCCTTGGAAATTTACTGAGAAGCAGGTGATTTCTGCTTGCTTAGGAAAATAATGAATAGAACAATACTACTTGTATGAAACTTAGACAAGAAGTTCCGCTGTGCTGTGAGAAAACACATAGCTGTAGAAGTTATATATAATTAGTACAAAGCCTGCTTGAAAATATGAACTGCAATCAGCATTTGCTTGTATCTGAGTTAGAAGAGTACCTTGAAATGTAACACTGTACAATAGACGCTTGTAAACGGATTAATGGTCACCAAGGCCAGGTTGTTTTTCTCAAAAGTTTCTCACAAATCTAGTCATGTCAGCAGAAAATCTGAGCAACATCTGCTGTAGAACAATGCTAAAAGTTGTGTTTGATTACGTCAGCTTAGAAGGCCATGTCTTGTAAAATAGTATAAGAATAAGCATACTTCCTGTTAGTAGTTAGACGAATCCTTGTATTTGCATGTTTTTGTCTCCTTGCGGCAAGTCAATTAAAAGTGCCTTAACTGAACCTTACGTGTATTGGTCTTTGAAGTTTTTTACTTTGACAAAATGTTTTACTGTAACCTATATTCTAACAAAAATCAGGTGGAGGTATTATGATAGGGATTAAATATACTTATGAGACCTGTGATTATTACATGTTCAGTGATGACATCAATACTATAGATTCTGTAACTGCGACAATAAAGACAACCCTCGAACATATAACAATTGTTGGAGTATACAGACCCCCAATGTCAAGTAATAAAAACTGCAAGAATTCATACATTTCTTGCATGAAACACAGAAGGGAAGAATAATAGTGGCTGGGCACTTACATTTATCAGAATCAGAAACACATTGGAATAATACTGATTTAACAGCTTTAGTAGTAAGGAAATTATTTACATGTATGTTTGGGAACAACAATTGCTTCAAGGTTAATTTGTTGTTAGATAATTCTACCAAACTGAAATCTAAACCAAGGCAGAGAAGATTAATTACAGAATATATGGAAGCAAAACAGTCACTGTGTAAAACTAACTGAAGTGATGCATTCAGTGGAAGAACTGCTGAAGGAATGTTAAAGTTTTGAAAGAAAAAGTGCAAAAAAAATATTTAACATGAGGATCTAGGCATACAACATCAGGGGGTATATTTCCATAAGAACAAGATACCAGAGAGACAAAGAAATATAAGAAATGGAAAAGAGGTCAAACTACAACTTTGACAACTGAAATAAACAAGCTGGACAAACCAATTAAGTATAGTGTGATACAAGATCAATAAAAATTTGAAGAAAATTTATATAAAGATATTGAGTGCAATAAGAGACCATTTTATAGATAGATAAGATGTGGAAGGAGTAGAGACATACAAAATAATAAACTATGTGTAGATTCTAAAAGTTATTCTCTGACCCAACAGATTATAGATATATTTAAAAAATCTTACGCAAAACAGTATGGCTCTGCAAAGGGAGTGATAAGCTGTTCTAGTAATATTCAGATAACCTCAGACACTGGATTCAAAATAGATTATATTGAAAAAGAACTATGCAAACTAGATCCAAGCAAAGCACTGGGAGGAGACGGAATTAGTAATAATAACCTGAGAACACTTCAGCAAGAACTTACAGTACCATAATATCTGTTATCTATTAACTATATCTATCTTTACTGTCTGCTCATTTAATAACACCATCATCTCTCTTGAGCCTCACAACAAATTACTAGAAGTTATCGTTGACCATGTAAAGTTCGAGCTCCATATTTAATAGTGCATCAAAAATGCACATCACAAGTTAGACCTGCTATATAGGCATAAAAAATTCCCCACAGATGACTCTAGGCTCCCTGTTGCACAAGCATTCCTACTTCCCACCTTTCTTTACACCACCCTATTCTCATTAATATCCAGTCCAATCTTCTGTTGAACCTGGAACTCACCTATAATAAAATTGCAAGATTTGCTTTTAACCAACCCTACCACTGTTACCACTGCCTAGCATTGAAAAACCTGCAGTGGCTGGGAATTCATCAGCAAATTCTACTATGCCAACTTCTCATAGCTCATTTTATCTTATATGAATCCTCCTCCTGTCCCCTCTTTCTCTGTCTACCCTCATCCTGCCCTATACTCCCAACTGCACCTTCCATAGCTCCCAATAGCATCTTCTGCAGGTCTATGCACCCAACAAAAACACTGGTAAACTCCTCTGTAGCTACTCAGTGGTAAATGCTTGCAATAAATTACCACTAAGTGTTACACAGATCTCTAACTCCAACTTTTTCAAAATAACACTAAAGGAAACTCTACATATATTATGGGCATGCTTATGTAATGACCCAACTTAATCCACCTCCCCTCCTATAATACTATGGCAGCAACCATTTCTCCTGCCTCTCCCTGCCTCTGCTTCTAATAAGTCTAATAATAGTCAGTAGTTCGTACAGCTTCCACAGTTGTAGTCTTGGAAATTGCCTCTTGCCCTGAGCTTATCTCCTGTTTATATATTTGTTACTCTCTGTTTTACAAACTTATCTATATTTTCTGCATTCTACTTACTACTGTATGAAATCATAGTGTATTATGTTTTCAGTTTAATGATCATTTTCTAGCATGTTGTTTCAACATACATCTCATACATATTGTAATTATTGTAACTTTAGTTATAACTCTGTCATGTGATTGCTTATGTTACTTGTACCTTTTGGAGCTTTTTTCCTTGGGCCTCCACTGAAAAAGGGCTGCTGTCTAGTCAGATTAATCCGGTCAACAAATGTCAAATAAATAAAAATAAATAAATATTATTTACTAGGTCATATAAATATGAGGATATTCCTCAAGATTGGAGACATGAGCTTATTAAATTCGTCTTTAAAGGAAAGAGGAGTAGGACAAACCCAGAGCCATACAGACCTTTACGTCTACTTTCAAGTTGTGGAAAAATAATGGAGAAGGTAATATTGGATAAGGTATTGTCAGAACTGGAAAGGTTGGTACTTGAAACCATATATCAGCATGCATATGTTGAAAATAGATCTATTACAACCTGTAACATGATGTTCTATAACAATATAATAACAGCTATGAATGAAAATTTGTGCTGTGATGTAATTTATATAATTTAACTTCAGCATTTGACTGGGTCTTACAGAAAATACTGATCAATAAATTAGGAAAACCTAGGTATAGATTTACTGTTGATAACATGGATAGCTGCATAGCTTACAAACAGGACATGGCTAGTATCATACAGCAATTGGACAGATGAAATTAATTATTGGTTACAGTCAGGCTGTCCCACATGTTTCTGTCCAAGGCCTATACTTGTTTAAATTGTATCTTTCAGACCTATCTTTTTCATCTGAGGTGTTCTACAGTCTGCATGTAGAAGACCTGAAATTGGGTAAACTGATTGCATGTGTTACAGATAGGGTATGTCTGCAAAAGAACCTGACTAAATTGATCATTTTGGCACAGGAGAATAATATGCTGATAAATACATCAATAACTAAGCACATGAGATTTGGGAGATGTAAAGTGAAAGGTGAATAGTTAATACAGCACACAGTGATTGATAATGAAGAGTCATTTAAGGACCTGGGTATATGGGTACATCCAGCTTTGAGTTTTTTTAATCATATCAACCAATTGGTTAATGATAGTTATAGAATTATAGGCTGTATAAAAAGATTTATAAAGTCTAGGAAATCAGAAATTATAAAGTCATTGTTTGTTAACTACATTAGACCCAAAACAATATGGAAACCTTATACGAAGACAAGCATGAGTAAACTGGAAAGAGTACAGCAGAAACATAACAAGGGCTTCCATGGAAAATCCCAATCCCTTCAAGCTACACGCTCTAGGGACCTAAACCTTGTCACCACAATAAACAGGACATGCTGGAGGGATAGATTCCTGTCCCAGAGACTTCCTATACTCTGCAACAAGCTACCCATCTATGTCAAGCAAAGTTCTTCATTAGCACTCTTCAAGAAAAATCTTGATGAGTGGATGGGAAATAGGAAATACACCCCGGGGATTACTTCTGTGTCTCTGTTGGACAGTGGCACAGGAAAATAACTTTCTTGGGTGGTGTAAGCTATGGTACCTTGCTGGCTAGGCTTATGTAGGCCCTTGGGCCGATAGCCTAGTACCTACCTATGAACCTGTGGAAGTGAAAACTTAAGTTATTATGAAAGATTAAAATATCTAAACTTATACAGTGTCTCTTATACATATTTAAGTGAAGATCTTATTCAAGTATATATAGGGCATTTAGAGACAACTACATCTGGAAATGTCTGGAGTTATCCAAAGGTAGTAGAGAAGAATCAGACAACCTGTGTAGAAGATTCTATAGGGATGAGAAGTGTACTAACTGGTTCTCTGAGCGAGCAGCTGATGCATGGAACAAACTATGACGTTACATTAAAGCAAGCACAAGTTCACATATTTTTAAAAAAGCCTGGCCATTTTTTCTGGAAACAACTGTTTTGGTAGATTGGAAGGCTAGAAGGGCATTAATGCCCATGCTTGAAATATTTGCATGGATGTACGAATGTATGCATCTCTAACTTTTCTTCAATAACTGCCTCCACATATCACCTCCTCTTTCAACATCTTCCGTAGAAATATTTATATTTGTCTTTTTTTATTCCGAGTTTTCATCTTCATCTACTCTTTTCTTTTCTAATGTAGAAGAGTCAAATCAGAATGGCCCAAAGTCTGTACATTTTCTACTAACTGGCTTACAGTTTTTTGCTATATGCCCCCTATCCTCCACAACAGCCATACCTACATTTGTCACAGTCTTGTACTAAATGATTTTCACCTCCATAAAAACAATGTGCTTTAGGTTAGCCCCAAAACCAAACAAAATCCTTTCTTACCATTCACTATTACCATATTCAAAATATGTTGAAATTTTCCATCCTTAGCATCCATTGTTACTACACTTTCCGCTCAGGTCTATACATTTCTTTCATCAGATTTTTTTTTTAATTCATGCATTTTACTATGTAGTCAAAGGAACAATGTTTTTTTTTTTTCATGCTTATCCATAGTTGAAGTCCAAAATTACATGTTTCTTTTCTTTTTTCTTTTTCTTTTTTTTTTAGTTGTAGATCCAAGCTCTTTAATAAACAGTATTTCCATGGTTCTACTGTGTTATTTTTTTTAGTCTCAGTCATAAATTTTGCCAGCAAATTAAAACTTTCAAATGTCATTTCACAGAAATGTTATGCTCCAAATTAATAATTCTCTTATGTCTTTAATGTCAAACCCTAGTGGCAATATAATACTAATCATAATATCATACCTGTTCACACTGTCATTGTTTTGACTTTTTATTTTTATTACCAGATGTCTTCTCTATGGCTACTGAGAAACTGCAAATATTTGTCCACAGTCATTTTCTTCTTCCATTTTTCCTTGGTTTGCTTTGTCTGTATAACCTACTTCTTTTAACAAAAACCCATGTTTCAAGGTAAATTCTAAAATTGGTTACTACACCAGTTGAGAATACCTCCAATGTTCTCCCTTTACTCCCAGTTACTTCTGTTTCCTACCTCTCAGTTTATACTCTCTCCACCATGTTACTCCAGTGTGTTTCCTTTCCTTCCATTGGCTCTGTCTGAGTTACCAAATTTTTCAACAATGGTGTCTCCAATCCTCCAATTTCCAACTTACCAACTATTTCATCTCCTTCTCCTTCATTCAATACTTTTGACCTGCTTCTCCACCCATCTCTGCTAAACTCTCATCCATCTTGGAATCCCAGGAACTGCAGTAGCAGCCCTCCAGCACCACTTATCAGGTCCAAAGAGTGCTACAATTTTTCTCCTTGAAAAGAGTAGATGAAATTTCCAGGTGTCTTGGCTAAATCTCTTTTAGTCAGTATGACTACAATGTCAGTTCCCCCTAAAAATAAGCTGCTAGCCTAGTGGGATTAACACAGTTAAGATAGTGGGAATGAATGAATAACTAAATAAATAACTACTTAAAATAAAGTAAAATAAAATAATTTCACTGAACCAGAGTTTTACAGCATTTGATCACATTTTATTCTGCTGAATGTGGCTGCAGAAGGAAAGAGTACAACCCATTGGAGTGAAGTAGTATAAGTGTATGTTCTGTTCACTTACACTGCTAGTTTGTGCCTCACTTTTTGTTTTGTCCAGGATCAGTGGGCTGTTGTGTAAGGGAATTTGCCTTTTACCTTATCCTTAGTCTTTTGTGACTGTGATATTGGTATATTTATATATGTGGGGTGATGGTATACAGACAGGCTTTTTCCCCTGCAAAAACACTGTTTTGTATATTTCCCTGTGGTTTAAAGTTATTTGATGGGTTCAGTGGAATATTGTCCTTTCGGTGGGTTGTACTTAAATATATTGCATATTGATATATCTTAACATTGAACTATCTATTGGGTCTGAATGGAGAGATGATAAATCAGCAAGCAAAGGTGAGTAGTACTGCTGGAACTGACTTCATCCATAAGTCTAGGTGAGTATCTTCTTGAGGTGGACCCTGTTTTTCACAAAATCCCACCAAGATGACACTGATATATAGATTGTATTTTATACAGCGTATATCATGGAAAGAAGTTGGTTAAAAAATAAAAAGATAGTTGGGTGCACAAGAACCAGGATAAAAAAAGTGCCCAGTTCTGGTAGGTACACTGGTACTAGGACAGAACTGGGAAAAATGACAGTGTAGAATCCTCAGGACACCAAAATATTCTTACAATGGGGCTAGGCCAGGCTCAGGGGAAGGATGGCTCCCCTGTTTTAGAAGGAAGTAGTAGTCTATAAAAATCACAAAAACTAATGGGCCAAAAAAGAACCATAAAGATGATAGGGTGGACTATTGAAGTACGAACATATAAAGAACAAAATCTAGAGATTTTTGAAAGGTATACAAAAGAATTATGGATACGAGAAAGAAAGAGGGATCTGATACGGTACAATATTTATGCAAAGGAGAAAGCTAAATTAATCAATACAAAAAGAGCAGAACCAAAGATATTTGAAGAGAAATATAGGCAAAGACATCTGGATATGGAAATTTTTACAGTATAAAAAATAAGAAAACAAAGAGGAAAAGTAGGTAAGAGGATTAGTAATGGAGAAATTAAAGAAATAGAAACAGAGGTTATGGATTACTTGTGAAATGAAGGATTTAGTGTAGAAAATCTAACTCTGATAACATCAAAGCAGGATACAGCAATGGATCCCCAAATTAAGGAGAAACCAGTGGAGTGGGAAACATCTGATCAGTTGCCATATGAAGATAGGAAACTAGTACAAAAGTTTACTTGGGAGTTGCACAGCAAGGGAAGGAACAGGAAACTCTGGCAAATCTGATGCAGTCAATGTTGGTGAGTGACAGCCCAATGATTTCTCATATGAAAGAGCAACGGATGACACAGGATGAAACTGATGAGAATATGGCAAAGTAAGATGCTCTGGAACTTTCTGTAGAGTGCCTGCAGGAAATGGAGAACAAAGAATGTGTCCTCAGTTTAGAAGAAAATGATATAAGTGACAAGTTGCTTGATTTAATACAGATGGACAGACATATTAAGATCAATGAAAGAAATAGGCTACAGAAAGTGAATAAAACCCAAAATGTTAGAATTTTGATAAGACAAATAAACATAGTAATTAGGACTGTTCATAGATATTCATGCACTGTAACAGAAGTAAATAGGATATATTATTGTGCAGATAAATTAATAACAGATAAAGTCTTACCACAAAAATACAGGGCAATAAGGGAAAGGAAGAAGGAATAGAAAAAAACTACAAAACAATTAAGACAATCACTGTGAGAAGAGTATAGAAGAGGGAACTGATCAACAAAAATTCTCAGAAAGACAGACATGATAAAAGCAATGCAAAGTCTCAGAAGAGATCAGGATCTGTCACACTATCACAAATAATAAACTAAAAATATCAGCACAAGCAGAAAAACTTAGAAGATAAGCAAATAAATATAAAGGAAAAATAAAAAATAAGCAATTTATTGATGACCCAAAAACGTTTTATACAGAACTGGGAAACAAGGCAAAATAAATTGACCCACAAAAAAAGGAGAAATAGATATATTTTGGAGAAATATCTATGGATAGAAGTAAAAGAAGGAATAAGAGGTTCAAAGATGCAGGATATGAAATGGGATGAAGTAATGACCAGAGAGATTGAAACAAAGTTAAGAAAAGCTCCTAAATGGATAACCTCAGGCCCAGATGCAGTACTTAACTTCTGGCTAAATGTATTAACATCTTTACATGAAAATTTAGCCACAAGTAAGAACTAATTGTATGCACACTCCAATCAGCCACAAACCTGGTTAACAACAGAAAAAACAATTCTCCTACTTAAGACCGAACCTGCGAACTATCTTAAAAACTATAGACCAATAACTTGCCTTCCAACAACATATAAACTATACACTGGAATCGATGCTGACAGAGTTTATAGTCATTTTGAAGAAAACCCAATCATGCCAATAGAATGCAAGGGTAACAAAAGAAAGTCATATGGAACAAAAGATTGCTTGTTGTTAAATAAATTCATAATGAAGAACTGTGAAAAGGGAAAGAATCTAACTATGGCTTGGACAGATTACAAAACAGCATTTGACAGTATTTCACATTCATGGAGAAAAGTGTACTTAAAAATGTATAAGATACACTCTACACTGATTGATTACAATCCGACCATGAAACAGTGGCAAACCACTTTGCAGTTAAGCCACGACAAAGGACAAATTATTAACCCCGGGATAAAAATTCAAAGGGGGATATTCCAGGGTGACTCTTAGTCACTGCTGCTCTTTTGTCTTGCCCCTAACTCATTAAGCTGTATACTTAACAGAATAGTTATGACTATAATTTGGCTCCCAAAAAACAGCAAAGTGTTAAGACTTCTCATCATTTTTTTGAAGATGATTTAAACAGTATAGTTTATCAGATAAAGAATAGAAAGTACAACCGCAAGTGGTCAAAACTTTTTCAGATGATATAAGAATGTCATTTGGTCTTGATAAATGTGCAAAAGCAACCTTTAAAGCAGGAAAGTTGCAGCACCAAGAAATCATCAGTTTGGGAGAGGAGTGTGATATAAAAGAACTTGAGCAAGAGGGAGTGTATAAATATATGGGAATTGATGAAGAATCAACAATAAAACATGAACAAA